>NC_090613.1:995892-1002692 GCF_004359215.1 Bremia lactucae
TCAGAAACAGAACGAAGAAAAACACGGAAGAGCAAAAGTTCTTTCATTTAAAGTTAATGACCTAGTACTACTCTCTACGGTAAACTTACCTAAGCGAGTAGTCACTAATGTGGGTAGCAGTAAACTACTACCCAAGTTCATTGGGCCTTTCCGTGTACTGCATCGAAGAGGCAATGCGTACACAATAGAATTGCCACGTAAGATGCGAACGTATCCTACGGTTTACGTTGGTCGGCTTCGCCCGTACCATCAGTACGCGGTTTCTTCCGAGGACGGATCTGACCACCCTTTTCAAGAATCTCGAAAATATTCTTGTGATCACAAACCAGATTCTCATGTTTAATCTGGAGTTTATCATGCCGGTTTCGAGTTTCCTCGAAATTGCGATGAGCTGACGACAGCTCATCACGAAGAGCGTGATATTTCCGTTTGTACTCCAACATGGAGTACGCACTCTCTGAACGGTCTTCCAACCGCTCGATATGGTGAGCCTGCACGTCTGCTTTAACGAGCGACGCTTGCAATGCTCGTGGTCAAGTCCCTCCTCCAAATCATAGAGAAAGCGACCGATTTTGTCGATCTTCGACTCTCGATCTGACACACGGTTCGGATCTAATTTTTCCTCCTCCACCACAACCATTGGTGGATTCCCACGGTGGTCAACGTCTCCTTGTGGAGCGTATACAGAACCACAGTGATGTGAAGGGGCAGCGAACGAATTATCTTGCTCACTGGCGCGGTTATCCACCTTCACATGACAGCTGGGAACCTCGTTCCCAGCCGCTTGCTGACGTTAAGAGCCTCGTCCGTCAGTATGACGAGACCCATCCGATGAGAGCAGAAGGTCCATCGGGAAACACGCGCCCCTGGCGATTGTAAATCGATTGCAATACGTCAATCGCATCCCGCATCTCTATAGAGATGCGAGCCCTTCCCCAGGGCGAAGAAAGGGAATAGACATCCACTTTTACTCTCTTCTTGTTGTCAACACAACACGGACAGGAATCATCCCGCGTGAGGCATGGAAGCCCAGCCTCACGAGACAACCGATGCAATTTATACTTTGCACCGGTTGGAGTTCGTTTCTCAAACTTAACGCGTAATCGCGTTAAGTTTTTAAAGCCTGGTTTCGCGTCCAATGTCTTTGACATTGCGAATGGATGCACTCCAGGCTTGCAAAAGCGAGACTTTATCTCGCTTATTGTTACCACTATACCATCGATGGATGAAAAAAAACATCGAGATAAAAATCTTCCTCAGCGCGAAAGTTCTTCGCCCGGGATCAAGGCCATGTAGCTTTGTCGCAATGAAAAAGAGATATCTATTGTGAGGAGGAGTCCCTCCAGAGAATCTATTGATTAGCCGTTCGGGCAAAAGCCACGGCTTCTTTTCAGGGGCAAGATGATACATCTTATAGTCTTCACTCCCCTGAGTGGTACTCACTAAAGCAGGGGCACAACAAGAACTTTTATTACGATGGCTTACGCCATCGTCGTCACCTTGCCCACAAACAGGAGCGGGTGACCGTACGGGAGACGGAACGGGCGATGAGGAATCAACCTCATCGTCGGAACCAAACAGACTATTACCTCGCCTATCCGAATGAGCCCTTTCTTTCGAAGGCTCATAGTCAGCCGCCTGACGTCTATCAGGCGACTGTTCTGTTCTCTTCGAGTCGGTCATTTCGTCCGACTCGCATTCGTAGTCGATCTGCAAAGAGGGGTCGAATTCACGTGGTAAACCACCAAGTGCACCCGCAACATCTACTGTTGCGCGAGAAGAAGATACTACGGCAGACGGAACGTCTGCCGCAAGAGACGTTAGTTCGTCACCCGCGGCTGCATGAACCGCAGCCGAAGCACCGCATTACCAGCACCCCGCAGGGATTTATTCCTTTTGCGATAGATTTTAAAATGATGGTTCTGACCAATGAACATCATTTTTAAATTAAGTGGTCACATAGTGACCACTCCATCCAATGACAGAGTAATTGTTGTCTAAGGGAAAGGTGATGTAACAGGGTGTATCGTTACATGAAATTAACACTTAAGGTTGTTAATTAATATATTATCTAAAAGGTAGAGAATATTTGGAGAACATTACTTTATATAGTAATGCTCGGAAATCTTGCCTATATATAGGTATAAGCCGTTATAGCTATTTATCCCGCAGACTAATCATCTGTTAACGTAAACAAAGAGAGAAAGACAGATAGGATTTCAATTGCATGTTTAGTATTAGCTTATAATTAAGTTAGCATTAAAAGATTAAAAGAGAAGAAACTTAAACATATTAAAACAATTTTCATTTTACCCTCTTAAAGGTAGTTGTCTTAAAGAGTAGTCTTCCTCTACACGTACTAGTGTACGTGAAGTGACGAAAGGCACCACTCGCAACTGAAGCAGTGTGAAGTGGACTTGTACTGAAGCAGTACAAGTCGTAGTGCTCCGTTACATCTGTCGGCCGAAGTATATTTTAAAATAAGCTAGGGTAAGGTTTTAGATTTGAATAGTTAAATAAAGTGCAGTTCCTCCACTGATCTTAGAGCGGTAAGTGCCTTCCTAAGGCTTGCGCATCGATCTGTAAGAGATAGATGCCTTTCTAAGGTATATCCTCTCGGTCACTAGTTGCCACTTGGTTCTACGAACCCCTGAAACCGTTAACTAGGATTAATCACGCTTTAATAGCTTGTACGACTCCCTGAGTTGTTAAACCCTTAGTTCAATAGAACTTAGAGACTCTCTGAGTCTAAGAGTCTTCCTCTGACTGTAGGAGCGAGGTAGCTCCGCTACACTAATCACCCCGAGTTTTTACTATTTACCCCCCCCCCCAGCGCAGAACCCGCAAGCTTAAGTCGCGATTTATCAATGGCTGCAATTAAATAAATGGATCTTGACTGGCTGTAACGGGACACTGCCGACTTGTACTGCTTCACTGCAAGTGGTGACACACGTCACCTCACATACACTGGTACGTGCAGAGGAAGACTCTTTAAAACACTTGCTCTAAAAAGGGTTAAAGGAACTGTTTTTAAAATAATTAAGTCCTTCTGTTTCTATATATATACTACTAATTTATACCAATACAAAATATTTCATATAATTTTATCTGTCTCTCTCTTTTGCGCGCGTCCAGTGCTGACTGGACCGCGGAGCAAGTAGATATAATGGCCTATATCTACCAGTGGATAAGCTTTCCGCATACTACAATGTAAAGTAATATTCTCAAATATTATCTACCTTTTCGATAATTTATTAATTAACAACCTTTAACTGTTAATTTCATGAGACGATACACCCTCCCTTAAACGACAATAACTCTGACCGTCATTGAATAGAGTGGTCACCGTAAGACCACTTATACGAAAACGATATTGATTGGTTCAAAACATCATTTTCGAATCTATCGCATGGTAAATGAGTCCATGCGGTTACCGATTAGTGCGGATCCTTCCGCTGCTGTACGTGCAGGCGCAAGCGACGCATTTTTGTCACTAGCTGCAGAGATTTCGTCTGCCGTAGCATCATCTTCTCCCGCAACCCTAACTGGTGTGAGTGAACGTGGAGAGTAACCACGTCAGTGCGACCCCTGTTGGGCGGTCGACTAGAATGCGAGTTGGACAAGATGGCCGACTCGGGGAGAGCGCAACAGTCGCCTGAACGTCGTCAGGCGGCTGGCTATGAGCCTTCGAATGAGGGGGCTCACTCGGGTATTCGTGCAATAGCGTTCGCAATAGCATGTGGTTCCGACAATATGGATGATTCCTTATCGCCAGAACTGTCTCCCGTGCCGTCACCCGCATTTATCCCTGTGCGTGGTGATGACGACGGCGTAAGCTATCGTAATAAAAGTTCTTGTGGTATCCCTACTTCATCGCGCTGAGAAATTTTTTTTTCTGGATGCTTTTCTTAAGCTCGGTGGTAATAGTGGCAACAACAAGCGAGATAAAAGCTCTTTGATGCAAGCCTGGACCGCGTTTATTTGCAATGTCAAAGACATTGGACGCAAAGCCTGGCTTTAAAGATTTAACGCGATTCACGTTAAGTTTGAAAAACGAACTCCAATCGGTGCAAAATTTCAACTGCATCGGTTGTTTGGTAAGGCAGAACCTCCATATCTCACGTGAAGTGATCCCTGTCGGTGTAGTGTCGACAACACGAAACGATTGAAAGGGGAAGTTTATTCCCTTTATTCGTTCTGGGGAAGGGTATCTCTATCAAGATGCGCGATGCTATTGACGTTTTGCAATCGATTTACACGCGCGAGGGGCGCGTGTTATCGGATGGACCTGCTGATTTATTGGATGGGTCTCGTCATACTGGCGGACGAGGCCTTCAACGTCAGCAATCAGCTGGGAACGAGGCTTCCAGCTGTCATGTGAAGGTGGATAACCGCGCCAGCGACCATGAAAACTCGTTCGCTGCTCCTTCACATCACGGTGGTTTTGAATACGATCCACAAGCAAACGTTGACAACCGTGGGAGCCCACCAATGGTTTCTGTTGGAAGTGGCAAATTTAGGTCCGACCCATGTGTCGAATCTAGAGTCGAAGATCGACATACTCGACCACTACCTCCATGTATTGGAGGAGGGTCTTGATCACGAGCGCGGTAAGATTCCCTCTTTGGAAAAGACGGTACAGACTCACCGTATCGAAGGTTGGAAGACCGTTCCAAATGTGCGTACTCAATGTTGGAGTACGAACGGAAGTATCATGCTCTTCGTGACGAGCTGTCGCCAGCTCGTCACAATTTCGCGGAACTTCGGATTCGGCATGAGAATCATCAGATTAAACATGAGAATCTGGTTTGTGATCACAAGAATGTTTTCGAGATTCTTGAAAAGGGTGGTAAGATCCGTCCTCGGAAGAAACCGCGTACTGATGGTACGGGCGGAGCCGACCAACGTAAAACGTAGGATGGGTTCGCATCTTACGTGGCAATTCTATTGTGTACGCATTGCCTCTGCAATGCAGTACACGGAAAGGCCCAGTGAACTTGGGTAGTAGTTTACTGCTACCCACATTAGTGACTACATGCTTAGGTAAGTTTACCGTAGACAATAATACTTAGATCATTAATCTTAAGTGAAATAACATTTGCTCTTCCATGTTTGACTGCGTTCCGTTTCTGCCGGTCCACTGCGTTAGCAATGGAATCCTGTACGAAACGACTACTGATTCCTTAGCCAGCAGAAATCCCTCTGCTGACTCACTTGTTTTGTCCTTTTCGGTGCGCTTTGTGCGCACGGTTATAGATCTCTCTCTCGCTCTCGATGTCGATTGCTTCAACATCGACATCATTTTTTCCGTCGTTAATAACTTCGACGCGTGATGATCATGAACCAGAGATTTTTTGCTCGTGCAAGTCCCCCCCCCTTAAATTAGAGGATCCCTCTAATTGTGTGGGTATGCGTTGTAGACGCTTTCACCGAATTGTTGATGGCAAATTCGACCATCGGTAAAAACTCGCTCCAATTCGGATACGATTAGACATACCTCGAAGAATCTCTTCGAGGACGCAATTTACGCTTTCTGTCTGACCATCTCTCTGGATGCTCAAAATTTGACATAGTCAGCCGTGTTCGAGAGATCGGAACACGGCTGACTATGTCAAGACGATTGCCAAAATCTCCATTGTGAACTGTGGATCTCTATCGGAGACCAGTTCACGGGGTAAACCGTGGAGTCTGAATACCGTGTCGATAAAGACACGGCCACAGCCCAGAGCCGTTATTGACTTCGGTACTGCAGCAAGATGTACCACCTTGCTATATATGTCTACAAATACAACGATACCATTGTTTTTGTGATCGTTTTCGTGAAATCCGATGACGAAGTCCATAGATACAGACTGCCAACATTCTGCCGGAAGTGGTGGAGGTTGGAACAGGTGCACGGGATGAAGAACTCTACTTCAACGGTTGACACACCGCGCAAGCACGAATGTACTTGCGCATGAACTAATACTGGCGGGCTAGTAAAAGTCGCGACTTCCTGTGAGATAAGGTTTCTCACGCCCACGATGCCCACTTATTGGTGCATCGTGACACTCATACATGATGCGCAAGCGCAATCATTGTGAGTTGGGACGACGACAAGTAATTTGTCGCCAGCAACGGCTGGGTAGTATAGTAAGCCGTTGCGCGTTGTGTATCGATCGGATGACGATCGATATAAAGCCGGTAAACCTTTAGACGATTTAGTGGATGGATTCATCGGATAATCCATCAAACGAAGAAAGTCTTTATCTTCTGTGTAGGCTTTCTTAATGTCATTAAACAAAGTTGACGACGGAACACTTAGAGTGTTGCAACAATAAGATTACTTTTACTGTTGGGGTGCACAGCTGACTCGAAATCGGGACGACGTGATAACGCATCAGCGACGAGAATAAGTCGTCCTAATTTATATTCGACAGAAAAAATATACTTCGCGAAGAAGGATAGTCACCTCGCTATTCTTTGCGAGAGGTGTGGGCTATTTACGGCCGTGCGTAATGACGCATGGCCTGTATATACGATGAATGGTCAATCATCTAGGAGATAGACCCTAAATTTAGCCAATGCATATTTCATGACAAGGAGTTCCTTGTCATGCACTGGGTAATTGCGTTCAGCTGGTTGTAGCTGACGCGATTGGTAACAAACGACGCGCTCCGCGCCGTCTGTATCGTATTGCATTAACGCGCAGCCGACTGCGAATTCGCTGGCGTCACAGACCACATGGAATGGTCTGTCCTGATCTGTAATCGCCACGATGGGCGATTGCATCAAGCTTTGCTTGATACCTTCAAACGAAC
>NC_090613.1:1002792-1005469 GCF_004359215.1 Bremia lactucae
TAGCTAACAACCTTTAAGTGTTAATTTCATGTAACGATACACTCCGTTACAGCTCACGTATTATGCTTCGTAAAGCTGCTCGCAGTTCCTCGCTCCTCTTTGACGAATTTAAAATGTAAATATGTTCTTTAAGGGGAGTCATAAAAAAGCGAAAAGAAAGAGCAGCAAATCGAGCACGAGGGGAGAGAAGTTAAGCTTAAAATAAATGACAAGGGTCGGAGGTGCGCTCTTGCGCATGCATGATAGTTAGTCTTTGGAGGTCAAGCTAAGAATAAATTTATTTTACTTTACTTTTACCAACTTTTCTGGAAGTGCGTGCTTACCATTCAATAGGCGAATCTTAGTGCTCTGTTATTGTATCGACCACGGTCAAAGAGAGTGGTCAACCGTCCGGAAAACGCATTTGAGATAAAGGTGTTTTAATGTTGCAATTGTCCTATTCAAGCTACCCTTAGGGTTGTTCAGGTTGTGGGAAGTAGTTCTAAACAATAACCACCACAACCATAATCTTGTCCAGTTTAGTGCCTACCCTTCTCTGCACCGACTCGCTGAGAACGAGCGCCAGCAGGTTTCAACTCTGCATAACGCTGCTATGCCTCCAAGAACAATCATTTCAGCACTTCGGCAAAACAATGTTATCTTGATTGACAAGCGATCACAACAGTAAAATGTAGCACTTGACAATAATTTTGTTCCCCTTAGTCATTTAAATGTCAATAATTTGTATGTATCGGTTTAGGCTAAAATGTAGTACAAAATTTGATTGGCTGGAAGTTTATGGGTGGGGTGCGTTTAGAGAAATGGTGGATGCGTTTGGGAATTCCCAAAGCGGAACAGTGAAAATGTTTTATGTTGTCATTTTTAATGGAATCCGTTAACCAATTCCAGTTTTCGCTAACCATCCCGCCTTAATGCAGAACCTCTAAGTTATTAATGGACATTAACGACCTTTGATTGGCTGGAGCGAATACCATGGATTTAAATACATGACAAAAAGTTCGTGATGGAAAAGCTTGCACTTTATACCACACCATTTTACCATACCATACCCTTTCAATTCTCGAACACTTCTACTACTATATGCATCAACTCGAAGATGTCCATACTACCTACGCATCATTGGAAGAGGCTCGTTAACAGCAAGCCGTCGATCCTTAGATAAGGGCTTCATGTTTACTTGCAGAAGAACAAGGATAGTTTGACACCGCTTCGATGGTGAAAGCAAAGCTACTTGTCTGGAAAGCTCATGTTCGGGGAACGCGACTCTGCCACAACAGCAGCAGCAGCGTAAACGCGTACGCGGAAGCCGTGAAATAAGTTTTCAGTTCGCTCTAATAATCCGTCGAATAAGAGGATATGGAGACTTAGTTCACTGCGTTGTTGAGGCCAACAACTTGAATATTAATGCCGATCTAGCTTCCACGGCCGATCTAGCTTACATGGCCGATCCAGATCTTCAACAACCGATCAACCCTGATGCTCTGGGTAACGCAGATCGTTTAGAACACTATTCTTTCCTCCTACTACTGCCATCGCTGCCAAAAATTAGGACACTACGCTCATGAGTGTAGTGCCCCACGCCCAGCACCGAAAGGTACTGAGCGTTGTTTTGGACCGTATGCCAAAAACGGCAACGGTCGCGGATCCGACGTTGTTGCAAAATCGGAAAAGCGTGGCGGACCGCCAAAAAACAGTCGGGGTCAGTAGGGGCGCAACGCGCTACTGATCCAACAACCTGAAGAAAATTTGCAAATCTCTTGACGAAAGTTGCTCAGACACACAATCATTATGTGTCTCTGTACCTGGTGATGATGTTTTCCTCATCACCTTAAAATTACAAGTGACAAATAATTTGTTACTTAGAGTTCTAGTGGACTGCGGAGCGTCGAATAACTTTATTCGTCGCCAGTCAAGGATCATCTACGATCGCAATCAGTATTGCAATTGGAATGTTACTTGGACTTACAAAACGACAGACTTTTCTTATTAAGTACAGGGTCGTAGGCTCAAATATGTTGAGCGCGACATCCCTCCAACGGGGATGACGGTGCGTCTAGCGACAGGCGCATCGATAACAGTAATAAAACGCGTAGTGAAATTTCACTACACGTTAAGAGATTTAAAGTATGATGATGATTTCATCGTACTGTATTTGGATGAAAAATTTGATGTCATCCTAGGTTTACCATGGCTCAGAAAATTTGAGCGAATGATCAGCTGGCAGCATTGATCCGTAAATATGCCTGCCACTTGTTCATCAGATGGCCATCTGATGAACGTCTTGGAGCATCCACAAGCGTGTGGATGTACTACGAGTGAGTGCGATGGCCTCACTTGTGGTACGGTCGTTAGTACAACTGCACAAGATCACAGTGTGATTACCAATCACAATGTGGAGTCAGCTGCCGGCGGCTGTGTTAATGCACAGGCAGCGCCGAAGGTCCACCACTCGAAAAGGTCGAGTGGATTGAGACATGAATGTACGCTTAGTGGGCGACATTCAAGGAGTATACCGGTTGCCCAGAAAGGACAACACGATGATCCAAGGTCGAGTAGAGAGTCGACCGTAGTGGACCCGACTGTGATAGCGCAATCACACTCGGAAGACGTTGAGGGAAGAGGTCCCCACGTATTTGAGGAGAAATCCCCTCAAATGGTAGAAGTTACTAGACTTCTA
>NC_090613.1:1009512-1027269 GCF_004359215.1 Bremia lactucae
TCACCCCGCATGAATTGTTCCTTCATGCGATGGAATTTAAAATGATGGATCTGACCAATCAAAAACATTTTAAAAATTAAGTGGTCATTTAGCGACCACTCCATCTAATGACATTCAGAGTGATTGTCGTTTAAGGGAGGGGTGATGTAACGGGGTGTATCGTTACATGAAATTAACACTTAAAGGTTGTTAATTAATATATTATCTAAAAGGTAGATAATATTTGGAGGATATTACTTTATATAGTAATATTCAGAATTCTTATCCATAAATAGGTATAGACCATTATACCTATTTATTCCGCAGACTAATCAGCTGTAGGAGTAACCAAAGAGAGAGTTACAGATAAGATAGAGATAAGAATTCATTTACATGTTTAGTATAAGATTATAATTAAGTTAGCATTTACAAAGATAGAACAAGAGACTCTTAATTGTATTTAATACAGTTTTCATTTTACCCTCATAAAGCTAGTTGCCTTAAGAGAAATGTTCCTCTGCACGTACAGTGTACGTGAAATAACGTAGGGCACCACTCGCAACTGAAGCAGTGCGAAGTGGACTTGTACTGAAACAGTATAAGTCATAGTGCCCCGTTACATGAGCACAATACCATTAAATTTCGATAAGTCAAAGCTTAAGTTTTATCGGAAATTTTTGCTTGGTTGCTGTCTACATTTTTATCTTTATTTAACTAAGATTACGATTTAATCCCTCATTCTAAGCAATAATAGCTCGATTTCCTGCCTCATGTAGAAATCCCAACTTTTTCATCAAATCGCTGCTAAAAACACACCATGTTGACACGAGCTCTCCGATCGTCGTACTCCGTGAGTCGTCGCTACATCGGAGGACTCGCAGCTGACTCATCTGCACCTACCGTAGCTGAAAACGTGTGCGTATCCTTCCATCGGAGTTTCCCTGGCCACTTTGTTCACTAGTTATGGTCTTTTAGAGTGAACGTTGTGCTCGTCGACTATGAAGGCAATCGCCACGTGGTCCAAGGCCGTGCTGGAATGACGTTGCGTCAAGCTTGTGAGACAAACAAAATTGGATACGTCAAAGATGACTCAATGGGCGGTGGTGGCGTGTATGATGCTCGACGTGCAGACTACTACACCGAGTCACTCTTTGGAGAGGGCTCTACGTCTCCCCAGTCACACGTTGTCGTGTCCAACGAATGGATCGCAAAGCTACCACCTGCGAATAACCAGGAGCGCCACATCATTGACACGTACGTGCCGGCGGAAGACCGCTCCGATAATTCGCGTCTCGGCACGGAGATTGTGCTGCAGAAAGAGCTCAACGGCCTCGTTGTGGCCGTGCCTGAAGCCCCGCCCATTGAGGAATATAAGTATGAGCACGAGTACGACGAGGATGATTACGAGTCGTATGACGATGAAGTTCACCATACTTAAGCTTTACTGATTAAAGACGAAATGACGTTATCGGATGTGAGGACAACTGGATCGCGTTATCTTTCGGAAGAAGCAAAAACATTTAATGCAATAATATACTGGTTAATGGTAGCAAACGCTCGTTGTTTCCGTGACCACCTTGTGTTTGCTTTTTGTCAAAGCCATCGCGACTTGCGAAGTCTAAAACAGTAGCAGCGCAGTATTTTGAAAAGTTCGCCTCGAGCCTTTCTTGCGCTCGATGTCAGTGCAAAAATCGTATCCAGATTACTGAATTTTGTACCTACCTACATAAAGTCGTAGAAACAAGAATTCTCACACTTATGAACTCACTTCTCTTAGAAAACTTGAATATTGCGGTATTCGGCATGAGTTAGAGCAAGTACAGGAATACGGAAAATCACAGTTCTCATGAAGCAAATTTAGGACTAGACGCTATTAAGAGAGTCCGTGTCCATTGCTCTTTGTAATAATGTCGGCGAGTATTGTAGAAGTGACAGCCGACACACAAAAAAAAAATTTACGCTATAACAGCAAATATTTAGGCCCGTTTTTTACGAATTTCAATGTTATCTATCGTCGACGCTGTGGCGACGTGGAAGCCATTGTATCGGTCTCTTTTGTACCTCCAATCTCATCAAGTGTCGTTCCGAGCATCTCAGCCGCAGCTGCAGCAGGTGACTGAGTCAAACCAATTCGGGGTTTTAGTCCAATACGTCGACGAAAGGTGTTATTATTCATAGCGACAGTTTGCACCATCGACGACCACGATGCGCCGAGCCAATAGAAAAACACCCCTTGTGGCAAATTTGCCATGATCGGGACCGCAAGGATCGTAACGTATTGTCCTCCTTGCAGCAATTTTGTCCAAAATCCGCTTTTCGTTCGTGTCGAGAGCTCCAAATTGCCGTACGTGGAAGCTGCGGCAAGTATAGGCAGTACGTACGTGCTATCTATCTCCATCAAGTTCTTCCAATACCAAAAACCACCCGAGTCAAATCCAGCAGTATTGCCCGAACGGACCATGTCCCGAGCGCTATATGCCATCACGACAAAGACGGGAATGTACGCAATGGAACCCATTACTGTCTGAATGGGACGCGTGTTGTATTTCTTCATCACCGCCTTAATACCTTGACGTCCTAGCAAGACCGCATCAATGTGTCCTTTATGGTTAGAGCTAGGCTACGTAATAAAACGGCATGTAATTATCAGCAATGACAGCAAACGTTGGCAAGTAGCTGCTTCGTACGGTAAAGGTACGCGCGTACTTGTACGCCGAATACACACGTATGAAATCCGGTCTAGCTTGCATTAATCTATAGATGAATACAATGTGAGGATAGAATAGTAACTATCATGCTTGCCTGGTGATTTTACCTTTGCATGGCGTGAATTTGAAGCACGTATAAGGGAAAGATAGCAGCTCGTACTGTCACCCCCGAGAGCTAATGTCGCAAAAAACATCATCAATCCTCCATACTTTTATGGTGCCTATCCGATCGCACCAGCAGGACGGTCCACCATGGCAGTCCCGTTGTCAAGTGCACCGTCTCGAGGATTGACTGCACACCTTGCACGATGGCCCACGGCTCATGACTAGTGCTGCTATCCACAGCGGCAGCGGCAACGTCTGCGAAAACGCACACTTCAGCCGAGTTGCTGCAGAAACAATACGGTATTTACTAAAAGCACCTGTGAGCTGCCCGCCTTTCATCGTCAGCTGTAGCGTCGACGAGCCATTGGAGGTGGTAAAGTGTCGGTTTTCGAGCGACAAAGTAGCACGAAAAGGAGTGAAAGTTGGCGGAGAATTATGAAGACGCAACAAGGTATAATGTCGAAGGAGACGCGGTCGGCGTGTCTCTATTGCACCGCGACGTAGCGTCCTCAACACGAGTACGTGGCTACTCATAAGCAAATAAACATTCCGATGGTCGTACAGAAGAGTTGTTACACAAGGACTTGGGCTATAATTGTAATATTAATGCAACCATTTTGCCATCTTTTTGCACGGTTTCTCGTCGGTCTCACGTCTTTTGAATTTGAGAAACGAACCAAGCTTCAACATGCAACTTCAAATTTCAATGTTGCGCCCGCACGGACCTTCAACGTTACGAACCGCGCTCGTGCGCACCAGAAGCACGGCGACGCCACGAACGGCACCTATGCTGAAGACGATGCTGCCTTTAGGCACTTTTGAAGGGAAAGTGGCGCTCGTGACAGGCGGAAGCACGGGGCTGGGCAAGGGAATTGCCACCAAGCTGTCGGATCTGGGCGCTACAGTGGCCATTATGAGCCGCAAGAAGGGAGTTGTGGAGGCAGCTGCGAGTGAAATTGAGGCGCTGACAGGTAATAAAGTCATATCTTTGACGGGCGACGTGCGTGACGCTGAGCAAGTCAAGAAGGCGCTGGACGAATTGGACGAGCACGCAGGAGTCCCTACTATCGTAATTAACAACGCGGCGGGGAATTTTATCTCGCCGTTTGAGAGACTGAATGCCAAGGGCTTTGGAACGATTGTGGATATCGTGCTAAAAGGCACAGCCAACGTGACACTGGATGCCGGGAAGCGCATGATTCAGCACGGGCACGGCGGCGTGTTTCTTAATATTACGACGACTTATGCCGAGACGGGCTCGGGCTATGTCGTGCCATCCGCTGCCGCAAAGGCTGGTGTCAGTGTACGTGACTGTAATGGAGAGCTGCAGGGGTCGTTCTGATGATACTGAACGGCTATTTTAGGCTATGATCAAGTCCCTTGCGGTGGAATGGGGCAAGTATGGCATTCGTTTTGTCGGTATTGCCCCGGGTCCGATAAAAACCAAGGGCGCTTTTGATCGACTTGACCCATCAGGAAGTTTTGAAAAGGTCATGATTGAGAATAACCCGCTCAAGCGCTTTGGAGAGGTGGACGAGCTGGCGAATTTGGCGACTTATATGACCAGCGACTACGCCAGTTGGCTTAACGGTGAAATTATTCGATTCGATGGTGGCGAGACAGTTGCAAACGCAGGAGAATTTAACATGTTTGGGTCCGTTAGCCAGGAGAAATGGGATGAACTCGAGGCTATTATCCGCGACTCAAATACGAAAAGTAAGAAGTGATTGAAGCCGCTTCAGCATAAAAATAAAAATCTGGTTATACCATATGAAAGCCGAAATGTGTAGTACATTAAAGCGAGGTTGGAAGTAAGTATCCTTCGAGATCAAGATGCTGCAGTTGCGAGGTTGTATTTGACTCGTAGCTGCTCGCGGATCACAGCTCGGCGACGCACAAGGTCTTTTTGAAATGCCGCGCGACGCTTCTCCATCATCTGTAGCTTTTTCGATGCCGTCCGGAATGCTTTAATCTCCTTTTCGACTTGTTTAAAGCGCTTCTCGCGTTCGGTTGCGAGCATCGCACTTTGCACACGTCGAACGCCAGCAATGGCTTCCATCCACTGCTTTCTTTTAAACGCATCTGTTGCATCAAACCTGTGCTCTCGGGAACCCACAACAATAATTATTCCCAGCTCGGAACGGTCCTGAGTCCGTTTTGGTGTTCGGATGTCCGTGATTTTCATCTAAGGTAAAAGCCTGGATCTCGCCATCAAAAGTTATTGTTTGTAGGTAAAAGCCTGGATCTCGCCATCAAAAGTTATTGTTTGAAGGTCAAGCTTTTGGTACTGAAAAATGTTGCTGCCACGCACATACGTAAGAAATACGTGTTTCTTGCGTAAAAGCCCATTTTTCTGAATAAGATCTTCCTCAAACAGTAGCGGCAAATACTTTTCCAACACAACATTTTCACTCTTTGCTGTGCTGGCGCAGTCATTGCAAAGGCGAACGGGTTCGACAAAGCCAAACTTTACTACACGGTTAAAGTTGCAAGCGCCAGCGGTCGCAAAAGATGAGCCCGCATCCGCGGCAGTGGTGCTTACGGTTAAGCAAGTCGAATTCCATGCTGCAGTGCATACAGACCTCGATGACGTCGTCCTTCACCCACCGTGGTGGGTTATTGTAATAAGGTAGCATTGCGTTCGTTGGTTCATCTCTGCCTGTGGTCAAACGGCGCTTTGGCTTCCCTTGTATAAGGTACTTGGACTCATGTGTAGACTTGGGTGTGTATACAGGCTGGAAATAGCACAAGACCAGCGCTTTGAGGCCTGCTGTGGCGTTCTGCGAAAGCTTAGCAGCCATTTTGTGCGTTTACAAGTTGGATACAAAATCTGCTTTAAGGAAATTAAGCAAGACAAAAGTAATTGGTGCCGCCACTAGGCGCGGCAGATGTTGAACGCTACTGAAAAGATCGGTGTCTCATTTGCACGATAGCCGGACACAAAAGCGTCACTTCGTTTTTAAAGCTAGAAAATAAAAAAATGCCGCCGATTGCCCTCGCCTACTAGCCAATTGTTAAATAGTCAATTTAAAAAAACACACAGTCTCATCACACTAAAAACGGTGGTAATTGCTATAACATTTACTTAACTTGGAATGTTCCTGAAGATGGCGCGTGTATTGAGTTTTGAGTCACTATATCATTTTTTTCTTTAACAGCAAATCAATTAGAAACACCTAATAAATGTTGTAACTTTCGCAGTCGTAAGGATAAGTCGACTTATCCATAAACTCTAATCATTCTTTTGTTATCGTTTAAAAGGTGTCAATATTATTCCTTGCAACCTCCAGTTATAACCCAGCATCGAGTGCTCTCAAAAATGCCCAACAAATTTGTCAAAACCGCCCATACGAGCGCAAATGATAAATACATGATCGTAAGCACTCCCATACGTCGACTACTACCCCCTGATCTCTTAAGCGCTTGCGCCTCATGTTTTTGACGAGGCAGCAACGGAAGAAAGACCAATGCCAGTAGCTTCATGACGTACGAAATCACGATCGTAATGGTTACGTCGCGTCGTACCTCTGTCGTATCATTCAAAATATTTTCATTAAAAACCTTGAAGGACGCATTCACGTTCTTTGTCAAGGTAAGTGCAAAGGGCCCGCCCAAGTTACTCACTGTGGTCAAAAGGCCATAAATCGCTCCTTCATTTCCATGCCCGGCTAGCTCCACAACCACGTACGTTGAAATGATAAACCCCACGGCATCCGGCACAGCTTCCACGATGGGCACACCTAGCCAAAACCACTGCTTTCTTACAATATTCCACGTCACGAGCATCGTACACACGGCATCAAGTGCAATGACACTACACATCGTAACCACTTGCATCGTTCGCCAGTTCCAACTTAATCCATACTTTCCTGTCAACGTAAGCGTAACCACTGTTACGAAGCTACCAAATATACTGCTTAGGCTCAAGTTAAAGCTGGTTGCGTGTACCCAGTATGACGTCATCGGATCCTGCGCCACGTACGTAAACCCACTAAAAACTCCAGATAAGAAGCTATACGCAATCACCTGATATATCGCCCGACTTTGTATGGCTGTCCATAGATCACCAATATATTGTTTAAAAACCGGTTGCTTCGAAACGACTTCTTCCCGCACAAAACACCACGTCATGGGTATCACCGGGAGGCAAAATATTGCTAAAATTAGCATCGTGTCTGGAAACGAAAGCCCAAAATCAAAACTACCGCCATATTCTGGCAAATTCAGTCCAAAGCCAGTGATAATTTGCGCTACCACATTAAATAGTGTCCGCACAGTGTAGATGGCAGTCTGAGTCCGTCCTCGCGTCTCTTCCGGCTCTCGTTGGGCATACTCGACGACGACTGCGTCAGCTGCCACATCGGCAAATAGATAACCGAGTGTGGCAAACATCATAAGTACAATATATTTAGCTCCACTATTCGGCGCACTTTTATTAAACGATTGCGTCAGTTCCAATGAGTACTCAGCTGGCTTAATGTTTCGCATGGCTGGGTCAGGAAAGTACGGTTCTTCCAATGGAGACGCAGCCATTGCAAGAAGGCACGAAACTGTCACGGTCCAGCCCAATACCATATAAGGTCGCCGTCGATATCCAAAGAGTGGAAAGCAATCCGACAATATACCAATAAACACTTTACAGCTCCAGGGGATCGAAAGAAGTGCCCGCGCTGACGTAGTGGCCGTGCCTTCCATATTAAGATAATAAGTCAAAAAAGGCGTAATTGTGCTCGGAAGGACACCGTACACCATTCCTACAGCTGCGTACTGGGAAATGAGACCTATACTCTCCATGGATAGCAATTGCGGTGCTGATCCCTGACGGAGGGCGCCATTTGTGCTAGTGGCCTCGCCTTGACCGTCTTGTTGTTTCTTGAGCTTCTTCTTGATATCCTTATCTGTCGTACGCTCTTGTATTGAAGAAGACGGCGAGTGATCGTCGCTCGTTGCACCTTGACGCAACGAAGAGCGCTCGTCTGTCTGCTCCAACTCCGCTTCTTCATCCTCCATCGCCGTCGATCGATCAGATGTAGCCATCTACCAAGTTATGGAATTACGTATGCACACATTGAAAAAACCACACCAAATGTATAAATTGAAAAGTTATCCGTCGATCGATCTCTTCCAAGTTATAAAATTACGTATGCACACATTGAAAAACTACACCGAATGTATTAAACGATTTAGTTCGACAAGTTACTACGCAATCCTATCAAAGCATTTCTTTCGAGTATTTTCACGGTCGTGTAGCTGCAATGTACATTGCCCAGGAGCGAGAGAGTCCATCATCCATCTTGACAGTGCGGAGTTTCTCGAGTGCAAAACTCTTGTTGAGAGTAGCGTAGTTCATGTAGAGGAGCGATAGCCACGGGTTCGAAAGTTCGTCATTCTGGACAATCGGCTCTCGAGACAAGACCTGGTTCCACTCTTGCTCCACAAAGTCGTGCGAACGTACAAATTCCGTCACGGCTGTGGCGGGAAGCATCTGAATTCCATGAATTGCATACTTTTCGCCACTAAACCACGTCGCATAGTTAACCTTATTGTCAAAAAGAATGCCCATGACCTTATTATCACGGTAGCGGTCCGGGTGAGCACGGTTTCCGTCCTCAATCAAAAAGTACGTCTGAATAGCACGAGCATTAAGCTTGACCATAAGTTTGCCAACTGTCTCGAGGCGAACATCGCCCGTGACTTTACCCAATAGCGTCATGCCGTAGTAAAAGTTAATGTCTTCCGAGGTGCTTTCCTCGTCCTTGCCATCCCCAAGTGCCGTGATCCCATGCGAATACGAGTGTCCACGATACCAGTCGAGACTTCGAAACTTTGGAAAGTTCAAGTCAGCATCCGACGGGTTCGCCACGTCGCGGATCAAGAAGCCAGCCATTCGATTAAGAGCAGGGATGCCGGACCAAGTCGGATCTAATTTGTTGATAATCGCGACAGTGACGATCCAGTAGCCATAGTGGTAATGGTGATCATTGTACATGGTGTTTCCAAAGTCGACGCTGGCATCGTGGAGCGTAAAGCCTTGTGAACTTAGGACGCCGCGGTAGATTAGGTCGTAGTCAAGTGCGTTGGTCCAGCCATTCGTAAGGAATGGAGCCACTAGCCCTTCTAGTTTCTTCATGCAAAACGAAAGCAGTTCAGTGTCGTCTTCGCCAACAATGGCGGGATCACCTGCCATTAAACATAACGAAGCGTACTTTTGAGACGCTTTTCCGTTAAAATAGTAGCTTTGCCCCAACGCAATGGACCATTCCGAATTGATATCGGCAATTAAGTTTTTCTTGATCTCAAAAGCCTTGACCATGCTGGCCTCGGGCTTTCGTGGTGGGTAAAAGTCGACTGGGAAATCCACAGGTTCAACCATGCGCCACTCTGCCGGTAACGTTTTCGTGACAATGCCTTGCATTAATCCACGCGTCGTGGAGTGAGCTGCGACTCCTGGAGCTTCGGTAGCGAATCGACGATCCATTGTGTCAACGTGGTGCACTTGAGCATAGTGGAGCATGCCATTAGTGCAGTCCCCACTAGTCTTCCATCGAAAGGCATAGGCATCTTCATTGTGAGCTTCGACTCGGCCACCGTTGAGGACGCAGCCTGCCGTTTGATCAAAAACTTTCTGCTCCTCGGCCGAAGCGTCGGGAATCAATGCAACCCGAGCCATTCCATAAAACGGCGTTCTCATATCGAGCGTCGAATGGCCATCAAAGTGCAGCGTCACTTCAGTACTAAAGTACAATGTCCACGTGGCTTGGTTGTTGAATTGAAGTACAAAGCGGTGGTTAGTTAACGAGCGATTCACAGTCTCAGTTGCATCGAGGCCATTGATAGTCGACATGTTGTAAAACGTCTGAAAGCGTGGGGTGAGACCCGAGTAGTGCGCTGTGACAAAAGCCATGCCGCTCGCAAGAGTAGCTTCAAACTTCTTAGACATGTCTTTGCGAGAACGAAAACGGAGCTGTACCGTGAGGTCGTCCCAATCAAAGACTTCTAAGATCGGGTGAGACGAATTCGAGAATTCAGTGGCCGAGAAGGCAAATTCAGGAATCTGAGTGTGCAAGTAGAACATCTCGGCATCACCATTGCCGCTTAAGCCGCCTCCGAATACACGAGTTGTGTACGGATAGTTAAGCGTGAGACCGTAAGGCTCCATAGCTAGGAAAGGAGTCACGCTGTACGGATTCGTCCACACAGGCTGGACAATCTCTTCGTCGCCAGACGTGGCACCGATCATATTGCCCCACCAATCGTTTGTTGGAATAGGTCGCGTGCCAACAAGATCTGGGGCAAGGAATCGAGGAGGCAGAAGGTTCTTGTGTGCATCAGTGTGGTTAAAGAGTTTTTGCGGCGGGGCCTCAGCGTGAAAAATGGGCTGAAACAGATCGAATTTGGCTTCGGTGGAAAGTGTTTTCGCACTACGGAGAGTCGACTCGCTCGGCCCATGGACACCAAAATATGCAGCGGAGAATAGCAGGATCGAGACAATTGCCAACACGCCCCATTGACTAACGCGATAGGTAGAAATCGATTGCGTGCGTGGTGGAGAGTTTGTGTTAAGCAATGGATGCACCTCATCAATCGGATGAGCTCGCACACTAGACGAAAACATGGTGATTGCAACTACAGCGTAAAGTTTGATGAATTGATAGTGCAGTGATGGAGTGCGTCGACCAAGTTGAATGGAGAAGTGAGCTTTTGCATGGAATATGTTTCACCAAAAAGACGTCTTGTATCGATTTTTGACAAGGTCGGCAAAGCAGCCATAATAGACAACCCATGCTGTTGAGACACTGTTGCTCTGGAGGGTACGACTGTCCGCCATTGGCTGAAAAGAAGTTGAAATTTTGCACGAAGCCGTCGTCACATCGGAAACTGACAGCACGACTTTCATTTCAGCAAGAAAACGTTTTGTGAAGATTCGTAGCTTCGTATAAACGCAATATTTTTGTGCGATCGATTGCGTTAGACTATGTTTATCCGTTACAGATTTGTAGCCCTTAAAAATACTGAATAATGTATTTGTCGTGGGGCCAAGAAGAAAGCTTAGAATCACGTTTGCTAAGTCGTTTCTTCGTAATATTGCGAATTAAACCTTGTCAATATATGAAAATGCGAATGAGGAATACAAAATATGACAAGAGGTTGATCAGTCGTTTTTCGCCATCTTACCCAACGCGCATGAGTCGTTATTTAAACGTTTGATCGCAATGACGTTAAGAAAACGCAGACATTGCAAGGCGCTTCACAGCTGAGATCGTGACCTTCGCCAGTCTTATGTTGCCTTTACAAATAAAGGGGTTGCCACAGCCTTGTTTTTGGTCAATATTTGCTTTTAATGCTTGTTTAAAATCTTTGACGGCATTTCTTCTATGAATATTAGCCGTCGACGCAGAATATCCAAATTCTTTTAGATCGACTGCTTGATATACAGCGTTCATCGCGTATTAGACACAAAAAAAATTAAAAGAAAATCTAGTACTGCAGCCAATATTTATATTACCATTTGTTGCAAAATTTTGCAGCAAGGTGAAGTCCTGCATTCGAGCAAATTTAGGACACGAGAAGTTGAGGTTGAGGCTACAAGACAATTCTGATGTTTTTTATCTTTTAAATTTCAAACCCTAAAAAGCTCAGAATTTGTCACCCACACTGAATTAATCAAAATTTTGCATGGATACTCACTGGCTTCGTGTTTGGCTTTTTTGTGCATATAAAATATTCAATGTGCAATCCAGCTGGAGAGCATAAAACACAAGTCGCCATTTTAGCAATAAGACATTTTGCCCCTATCTTCCGTTGCCTTCCGATGGAATGTGCGACAATTTTCTTCAAAATCGGCATGACAAGATCGGCTTTGGTAGCATATATAAAAATCATGCGTTACGATGACTCTAAATCACACAATAATTGCAGCCAAAAACGGATGCGAGATCTACTTTCCAGAGTATGAAACTTACGTCATAAAGCATGTCCTTATTTTGACCCGTCGTGTCCTTGTCGTTAAGGTTGTAAGTACGCCAGACTTTTAGTCGCTCTATCAAAGCGCTCATGTCGATAAATCGAGAGCTGTTGCCGCAACGGCAAATGCCGTTTTATAACATCCGCAAGCGGTTTGGTCTTTGAACAATTCCTGAAACCTAAAGAATTTGTTGTGCCAATATTTTTTAATAGTTACGAGTTTTCGCTTCCGTCCTTCGCAATAATTAATGCTGGAACTGAAGCTTGGCCGTCAGTATTTGCGCTTTGTCAACTTATTTTCGTGACCAAATGGTTACGTTATGGCAACAGTGCATGCCTGTGACAAGTGCGTCAATTCGAGCCAGAACAGCATAAAAGCAAGTTAAAACAAGCTACTTTTTCGGCACGGCTTTTGTGAGCGCAACAGAAATGATTCTGCTTGGCCTTACGGTGTACAGCTTGCTTTATACATTACTGGGCGCTGTCTTAAACCAGCATCTTCAAGAGTAAGTTACATGGAGTGCCAATTTCTCGAGATGCTATCACGCTGCTCGACTGCGACTGGCTCTGTCAGATGTGCATATTTACATCTAAAGAAGCGTCAGAGTAGCACATTCTAAGCTTTAAATTTACTCCGGAAGTATCACGAGCCGAGACCCAGTCATGAGTCGGTCACACTTTTGAGTAATTCTATAAAGTAGGTGACGCAGGAAGTTATTACACGAGAGCAGAAGCGGACTCGCTATCTCGGCGATAGCTTGTGCAGCGGAAACTTATGAAGCGCTAAATCAAATAAATTATTTATAACAGTGCAGTAAGCCCTAAAACAAAAATATATCACTGCCTTAATGAAGGTGTAAGGCATGATTGTGAATATTCTAAGTTATCACAAACATCAGAGCTTGCCGACGAACTAACTTTTGAAAGCTAGCCATATGAATTTTGGGAGGCAAACTCACTTATTGTGTCTGTAACGGGGTGTATCGTTACATGAAATTAACACTTACAGGTTGTTAATTAATATATTATCTAAGAGGTAGATAATATTTGGAGGATATTACTTATATAAATATGTTCAGAAATCTTATTCATAAATACCATTATATCAATTTATCCCGCAGACTAATCAACTGTAGATGTAAACAAAAGAGAGAGACAGATGAGATACGATAAGATTTCAATTGCATGTTTAGTATTAGTTTATAATTAAATTAGCATTAACAGATAGAAAGAAGAGAAGCTTAATTCTATTAAATACAGTTTTCATTTAACCCTCTTTAAGCTAGTTGTCTTAGAGAGAAGTCTTCCTCTGCACGTACTAGTGTACGTGAAATAACGTAAGGCACCACTCGCAACTGAAGCAGTGCGAAGTGGACTTGTACTGAAGCAGTACAAGTCGTAGTGCCCCGTTACAGTGTCCATCAAAGTATATTTAAAAAAGTCCGCGGCTATGGCCGACTGTGACGGTTTCGGTCTAAACCTCCACGATCACATTTATAGTGAACAACTTGTCGGCCATCTCTTTGCTTGTAAGAGGATTTGGTGACACTTTCATTGCCCTTTGCAGCCGCCATCTTATTGATATGTTCTTACATGGCCTTCCGCTCAGTGAACTGTCGGTTTTTCTGCTGCTCAGCGTCCATTGAATATTAATAGTCATTAGTGCCGTTAAAAGCGGTGAAATCAGATAAATCAGAGGAAATAGCAGATTGAGTGAGGATCGGCGCAGTCAGTCAGAGTACTGGAAGATTTTATCAGGCACAGTCAAGAATGTTCTCTATAAAGCTAAGGGAGCGAGACGACGGAATGCTGTAAGAGCATGTTATTGATATATCACAATGTTGAGGTATATTTTTGATTCAAATGTTCGCAGGTCTGCTTATCTATTGTGCAGGCTAAGCGGACCCGCTAACATCTTAATCAGGCCTGTTGATTTTACTGCAGCTTTTCATTACTTTAGAGGCCATGCATTCCAAATTCGATATTATTACTTTCGGAACTTTTATTTAGTCAATAATTTCCCGATGTTCAGATTCAAGAATAAAAATAATTTCCAGCGCTATTATATATTACTTTATTTCTTTTGTCGGGCTCAAAGTGTTATGCAAATTACTGTACTTGTGATATCGCTATTCGTCAAGATCAGTCATGTAACGGCTAATTGCCTGTTTTTGCACGCAAGATTGTCGACTAGCTGTTAGTCCTGGAGCAGTACGGTGATGCACAACTCATCGAGGACGACACCCAAATGATGTCGTAGGCTATGTCCATTTGCGCGGTTAGGCCTCAAAGTGCGTATTCTCTGCGCATATGGCGCAAAATCCTATTTGTTCATTAACTTCTAAATAAGGGGTGACTTCAGTGCCCGCATCATTAGGCCTTATCATATTTCTTGAGATTTCAAAAAGTTGAGCCGCAACCCTGCTGGTCTCTAACGCTCGAGTACGAGGCTATGACCGTTTCATGTTCATATTTGTGGATTCGTGTACATCAAGGAATTTTGTGAAACTAGCAGCCTTAAATCAGAGACTGGCGGCTAAGAGTCGCTTTGTCATGATGGCAAGCGAGAAGAGGCGATCATTTGTTAAACGCACAGTGCGCTTAATAATTCGGAGGGAGTGCAAGTTGAACCCGTCTTCAGCCAGAGTGGATTCTCTTGTAAGGAAAAATTCACGGTACCAGGTATCGATATTCTGTACGACCTCGTCCTAGGCATGCCATGATTGGCAAGACACCAGCCTCAATAGACTGCGTTCACGCACAACTGCCAACTCTACGCAGAACACCGGAAAGGATTTGCTCCTGCGAGAAGCCTATGCTACTGATGTACAGTTCAGGTGCGCTGACGTATATCAAACGTCACTAGGTCCTACCCAGAGCCTGGAGCCTGCTAGCTGAAAGTGTCCGGACAGGAAGTCAGATTACGCAAGCCTCGCAGCTCGACGAGACTAGTGTATTAGAATAGAACGGTGATAAGTGGTCATGCGCTCAATGGTCCTGCTTAGCCGAATGCATGTGGTAGTTGATAGCGATCAAACAAGAAGTCAAGCGTCGCACGAACTGGTACAGAGCCTAGAGCCTGGTGCGATTGGAAGTGGTGTATTAGCCGAGAGCAATGGCACTCAGTCCTAGGGTCAAAGGTCGTGATGACTCAGAATTTACCTTTGGTATCTAAGACTTAAAACCTTTTTCTGCGCGTCAGTGTACGTAAAGTTTTGAGCCACCTCACATTCTCTGTCATCAGTACTAGTGAAAGGTACTTCTCAAGGGCCAAACGCCAAACTGTTAATATATACACAAGGCCTCCGCGTAAGACCAGCTTAACCTGGGAGAGAGCATCGCTTTATCTTTTCATTTTTTGCAGTTGTCTACCGACAAAAAATTCATAAGAAAAGGTTCTATCGCTGCAAAAGCGACTGGGCAAGATCAATGAGAGTTGTCTTGGCGTTGGTAGCGGTGCAATGACACCAACTTGCAATCGTACATTATACGTGACGTTCTTAGTGAAGAACTGTTTATGAAGTTGATGTAGGTGGAACTATTTCTTATAGCTAAGACCTTTCAATCAATTCAATCATGGGCGGCCCAAAAGCGTATACCGTCGATTCCAGAATCGTCAAGGTGGCTGTCGACGTTATGTAACGGGGTATTTTGTTACATGAGATTAACACTTAATGCTGTTAATTAATATGTTATCTAAAAGGTAGACAATATTTGGAGGATATTAGTTTATATAGTAATATTCAGAATTCTTATCCATAAATTGGTATAGACCATTATATCTATTTATTCCGCAGACTAATCAGCTGTAGGAGTAATCAAAGAGAGAGTTACAGATAAGATAGAGATAAGAATACAATTACATGTTTAGTATTAGATTATAATTAAGTTAGCATTTACAAAGATAGAAAAAGAGACACTTAATTATATTAATACATTTTTCATTTAATTCTCTCGAAGCTAGTTGCCTTAAGAGAAGTCTTCCTCTGCACGTAAAGTGTACGTGAAATAACGTAAGGCACCACTCACAACTGAAGCAGTGCGAAGTGGACTTGTACTGAGACAGTAGAAGTCGAAGTGCCCCGTTACACCTGGTAGCACTTTGTAGTCCGTCCAAGGACCACATTTCCCACATCGAACATGGACATGTTAGATGATAGTGGGAATGCGCATCACGTTTCCCCTGAAAGCTACTCCTTTCTAAGTGATATAGAAAGGAGTGCGGTCGAACGAATGAGTTTGACCGTATGAACCGATGCAATCTTGGCATTGCTGTCCAATTTGGACATCGCCAAGTTCATACAACATGAACTTGACGAGATGAAGGAAAAAGTAGCCTTGCTGAATAAGCAAGGCTCTCAACAGGCAGACCTTTTGAGATTACAACAGGTACAGGCCCCTGTACCTGGGATAACGCAAACGCGTCGTCCCGAAACCTTCAAAATTGACATCTCTAAGTATAGGGGAATCGAAGAAGATTCTCACTTGAGATGGTTTGTCGAGATGGACGATGCCATAAGGGCACGTCACATCGTCGACGAGCAAATGCAAGTCGCATTCGCTCAATCAAATTTGGCAGGTCGTGCCAAATCTTCGGCATGGGCCTTCAGTTGCGCGACCCATACGTCTTTAAGTCGCTAGCGGCTTTTAAAGCCCAGCTCAAACAGATGTTTGAACCGCCAAGGGCTGAGTTCAGAGATCGTTCAGAGCTTCTGAAACTCAACCAAGGCAAGCGTGATGTTCACGCATATGCCCAGCACATACGACTCTTAGCGAGTTGTATAACAAATAACCCAGTCCATGAACACACGTTGATTACGGTGTTCATGCAAGGTCTCACGGATGGTTCCAAAAAGACCCACCTGTTCTGCTTGGAACTGGATACGCTTGAAGAAGCAATATCTGTTGCGGAACAGGAAGACTTAAGCTTGAGACAGGCTCAAGCTAGTTCGTCATCGTATCGTCCTCCAAGACGATACGAGTTAGGAGATCCAGAACCCATGGACCTCTCTTACGTCGAAAGCAAGACCTCGCTTTTCGAGCAAAAAGCGAAGACAGAAATACCATCGCTGCCAAAAATTAGGACACTACGCTCATGCGTGTAGTGCCCCACGACCAGCACCGAAAGGTACTGAACGTAATTTTGGACCGTATGCCAAAACGGGCAACGGTCGCGGGTCCGACGTTGTTGCGAAATCGCAACAGCAAGGCGGACCGTCAACAAAACGGTTGGGGTCAGTAGGAGCGCAACACCCTACTGATCCAACAACCTCAAGAGACTTTGCAAATCTCTTGACTAAAGTTGCTCCAGACACACAATCATTATGTGTCTCTGCACCTGGTGATGAGGTATCCCTCATCACTTTGAAATTAAAAGTGACAAATGATTTGTCACTCAGAGCCCTAGTGGACTGTGGAGCGTCGAATAACTTTATTCGTCGCCAGTCGCTAGAGAGTCGTAGGCTCAAATATGTTGAGCGCGATGTCCCTCCAACGAGGATGACGGTGCGTCTAGCCACAGGCGCATCGACAACAGTAAAGAAACGCGTAGTGAAATTTCACTACTGTGTAAGTGTTAAAAAAATTACAGTACGATGATGATTACATCGTACTGGATTTGGATGACTGGTTCGAGATCACAAGAATCTTTTGAGGATTCTTAAAAAGGGTGGTCAAATCGTCCTCGGAAGAAGCCGCGTACTGATGGTACCGGCGGAGCCGACCAACATAAAACGTAGGATGCGTTCGCATCCTGCGTGGCAATTCTATTGTGTACGCATTGCCTCTGCGACGCAGTACACGAAAAGGACCAATGAACTTGGGTAGTAGCTTACTGATACCCACATTAGCGATTACTCGCTTAGGTAAGTTTACCGTAGAGAGTAGCACTAGATCATTAGCTTAAAAACTATTAAAAACAGGTCTTCGCTTGTAAAAAAACGAGAGGCATTTTTAATAACGCGTATGATTGCATATTCTCAACTACAGTTTCTCATTTTGC
>NC_090613.1:1027369-1046638 GCF_004359215.1 Bremia lactucae
TCATACGCGTTATTAAAAATGCCTCTCGTTTTTTTACAAGCGAAGACCTGTTTTTAATAGTTTTTAAGCTAATGATCTAGTGCTACTCTCTACGGTAAACTTACCTAAGCGAGTAATCGCTAATGTGGGTATCAGTAAGCTACTACCCAAGTTCATTGGTCCTTTTCGTGTACTGCGTCGCAGAGGCAATGCGTACACAATAGAATTGCCACGCAGGATGCGAACGCATCCTACGTTTTATGTTGGTCGGCTCCGCCGGTACCATCAGTACGCGGCTTCTTCCGAGGACGATTTGACCACCCTTTTTAAGAATCCTCAAAAGATTCTTGTGATCTCGAACCAGTCATCCAAATCCAGTACGATGTAATCATCATCGTACTGTAATTTTTTTAACACTTACACAGTAGTGAAATTTCACTACGCGTTTCTTCACTGTTATCGATGCGCCTGTCGCTAGACGCACCGTCATCCTCGTTGGAGGGATATCGCGCTCAACATATTTGAGCCTACGACTCTCTAGCGACTGGCGACGAATAAAGTTATTCGACGCTCCACAGTCCACTAGGGCTCTGAGTGACAAATCATTTGTCACTTTTAATTTCAAAGTGATGAGGGATACCTCATCACCAGATGCAGAGACGCATAATGATTGTGTGTCTGGAGCAAATTTAGTCAAGAGATTTGCAAATTCTCTTGAGGTTGTTGGATCAGTAGGGCGTTGCGCTCCTACTGACCCCGACCATTTTTTGGCGGTCCGCCTCGCTTATGCGATTGCGCAACAACGTCGGATCCGCGACCGTTGCCTTTTTTGGCATACAGTCCAATATTACGTTCAGTACCTTTCGGTGCTGGGCGTGGGGCACTACACTCATGAGCGTAGTGTCCTAATTTTTGGCAGCGATGGCATTTCTGCGATCGCTTATTGCTCGAAAAGCGAGGTCTCTCCCTTTCGACGTAAGAGAGGTCCATGGGTTCTGGATCTCCTAACTCGTATCGTCTTGGTGGACGATATGATGATGAACTAGCTTAAGCCTGTCTCAAGCTAAAGTCCTCCTGTTCCGCAACGGATATTGCTTCTTCAAGCGTATCCAGTTCCAAGCGGAACAGGTGGGTCTTTATGGGACCATCCGTAAGACCTTGCATGAACACCGTAATCAACGTTTGTTCATGAATTGGGTTATTTGTAATACAACTCGCTAGGAGTCGTATGTGCTGGGCATATGCGTGAACATCACGCTTGCCTTGGTTGAGTTTCAGAAGCTCTGAACGAGCTCTGAACTCAGCCCTTGGTGGTTCAAATGTCTGTTTGAGCCGGGCTTTAAAAGCCTCTAGCGACCCAGAGACGTATGGGTCGCGCAACTTAAGGCCCAATGCCCAAGTTTTGGCACGACCTGCCATATTTGATTGAGCGAATGCGACTTGCATTTGCTCGTCGATGATGTGACGTGCCCTTATGGCATCGTCCATCTCGACAAACCATCTCAAGAGGGAGTCTTCTTCGACTGCCCTATACTTAGAAATGTCAATTTTGAAGGTTTCGGGACGACGCGTTTGCGTTATCCCAGGTACAGGGGCCTGTACCTGTTGTAATCTCAAAAGGTCTGCCTGTTGAGAGCCTTGCTTATTCAGCAAGGCTACTTTTTCCTTCATCTCGTCAAGTTCATGTTGTATGAACTTGGCGATGTCCAAATTGGACAGCAATGCCAAGATTGCATCGGTTCATACGGTCAAACTCATTCGTTCGACCGCACTCCTTTCTATATCACTTAGAAAGGAGTAGCTTTCAGGGGAAACGTGATGCGCATTCCCACTATCATCTAACATGTCCATGTTCGATGTGGGAAATGTGGTCCTTGGACGGACTACAAAGTGCTACCAGGTGTAACGGGGCACTTCGACTTCTACTGTCTCAGTACAAGTCCACTTCGCACTGCTTCAGTTGTGAGTGGTGCCTTACGTTATTTCACGTACACTTTACGTGCAGAGGAAGACTTCTCTTAAGGCAACTAGCTTCGAGAGAATTAAATGAAAAATGTATTAATATAATTAAGTGTCTCTTTTTCTATCTTTGTAAATGCTAACTTAATTATAATCTAATACTAAACATGTAATTGTATTCTTATCTCTATCTTATCTGTAACTCTCTCTTTGATTACTCCTACAGCTGATTAGTCTGCGGAATAAATAGATATAATGGTCTATACCTATTTATGGATAAGAATTCTGAATATTTCTATATAAACTAATATCCTCCAAATATTATCTACCTTTCAGATAACATATTAATTATCAACCTTTAAGTGTTAATTTCATGTAACGATACACCCCGTTACAGAGTTGCTGTCATCCGCCACGACATGATAAGCTTGTCAAGTCAAGTTATCGGCCTCCCATGGTCGGATGCCTTATATGAAGTAGCACCTTCACTATGCCAACATTTGCCGTCAAACGTGCTAGCCTTTAATCCCGTCCACCGGTGGATTCTGGTGCGAAGCAATGAATCTCAGCCACTGCAATGTTTATGCGCGTAAATTAAAACAGTTTTACATTCTTTTTGTCGGTTATTTTGGTTGGGCATAAAGCGAAATGTATCATTTTGCTTACTGGTGCTCACATACGACACGCATATGTTATTTAAGCTTGTTGGCATATATAATGCCTAATCAAAGCTCGTAGACCATTTATTATCCGTAAAAGTATCTGGTGGCCTTAATGGGCTGAATGGTGCAGGGGTAAGAAATTTAAAAAGCTATCAATCGTCACTAACAAATGTTGTTCGACAACCTTAACTGTTTTCCTCTGGTCTTGGATGTTTGGCTTATAAGGAGGGATATCAGTACATGTTGGCCAATTATTAGAGAAAAAATGGTTTTGAGGCAGTTTAAATGAAAACTGTATTTAATTTAATTAAGTTCTTCTGTTTCTATCTTTTTAATACTATCTTAATTATATACTATTACAAAACATGTAAATAAAATCTTATCTGTCTCTCTCTTGCGCGCGCGTCCAGCGCTGACTGGACCGCGGAGCAAGTATATATAATGGCCTGTATCTACAATGGATGGGATAAAGATGCCTTTATACAGAGGGAAATGAATTATGTTTGGATATCTACACAATAGTCCAGCAATTCTGTACTGCGCGCAGTACGTGGTCGCAAAAAGAGCGTGGTACGTCAACGCAAGAGATGTGATGATACGGGAACAACCTACAAGTGCTACCATTTGTTGTAAGCCAAGGAATAAAGCATTTTATTTCATATTAAGCTAAGCTAGACAATATTTATGGTCTGGCCCTACTTCCGGGTATATAGCTGATTCTAAATTTAAATTCAATTGAGTAAACCGTTTACCTAACTTATTTAAATTACTTATAAGATTATCGTTTAGATAATTACTTCATAGGCAGCGCTTCTAAAGCAACCTCGCACTACAAAGCACACCTTCGGGATTGCAAGGCAGCGTTTAACCGTCTTCCCTCGCGTCTAGTGAAGTAGTTGGTGTGTGGCAAACGCGACCTCAAGCAAACTTGTCCCTTTATAAAAGTAACGCCACGGAAGCGGTTCACCGTCTTTGCGTGCGCACTGTGCATTAAATAGTCAGTTTGTGACTGGATTATTTATAATATAATTAACTAACAAACGTTTTGATCCATTGGTTAGATTCCATATCTGTAGATGCGCATCCATACATAATGAGGGATTTGTTTGATAAACCTCGGCTTGCAGATGACGTCAATTCCAACGCTCCCTTTAATAGATGCACCTGTAACGTCATATACATAAGGCTGGGTCACTATGTTATTTTAAATCGAATGACAGATCTATCGAATTCGCACGAATTAGACCTACCGAATAGTTTACCGAACGGGCGTATACAAAATGCAGTAAGCCTGGTACACCACCTCTCTCTTTATACGATCTTATACGGTTGTAAAAATTGTCAACGGGAGGAACGAGGGATAGCGAGCCGTCAACGATGCGCTGCTACAGTCCTCATACACTCCTTAGGCGACCAATTTGTGCACCAGTGACTTCACACGGCACTCCTTATGCCACCTAAAAAAGGCAAAGCTGGTGGGTCGTCTGCAAAAGCACTCATTAACCCAACACAAAGCGTACGCGCCGCGATAGTATGCCGCCGTCGCTTAGTGTCACGATTGCAACGCCGACAGCTACTGCTGCTGTCGCGCTGTCAATTGGACAAAATGACCCATCCCACATACAAAGCATGAATGTAGATCTGTTGCTCATTGTCGACTATGATGAGACGACACCGCTGCCATCATCGCAATGTGGTGATGAAGTCAATCTGCCAATGGGGAAGGTTGATGGCGCTATTATGACCAACCACAACTCATCCCTTGCTTTCAACTGGATACCCCTAACGTTGCGAATCAAATCTTGCCTTCAGACTTGGGCTGCATAAACGAGACTGTCGTCCGAGAATAGTACAACTTGCTCTTTTAAAACGGTGCATCATCCATGCTGGTGTGAACACGGCTATTATTGATAGCAAACGCCATGAAGGGCAATTATTTGCTCCAGTTGCTACTATGTGCAATACATCTGCCACGACTCGATGGCGTTCAGTTTGGCCATCGTCTGGGGATGATCAGTTGTTGAGATATGGAGCTTGTTACCTAGCAGCTCAAACACATGACGCCAGAAACTCGTTTGTGCACTGGTGTTGGCATTGCCAACACGAATAAGCCCTTTCGCGTTGTCTGCGATGCAACGCATTTTCACAATCGGTAGCCCGCCAATGCAGAAAGATGACGACGGCTTTAACTGTGTCATCTCTTGCCGGTTCCAGCTGTTGAAAGCTGCGGAACTGAATTGCCCTGTGCATTACAAAAATCAATTTTCAATTAAGTGTTGCTCTTGACAAGCTTCGAGTGGACCTCTTGAGCATCAAATTATTTTTTGGTCAGCAGGGACACGCGTCGCTGGGGACCGCACACCTCTCGCTTAGGATGGCGAGGTGGCTTACATTATACTCTGAATATAATCTAAAAGTTGGCTACAAGGCGCGTAAAACGAATGTCTTGGCTGACGCGTTATCGCGCAGAGCCAAGACACCAGGAAAGTATGTCTCGTGCTAAGGCACGAGTTAACTCCTAAACGTTGGCAGCCATGAAGCTCTACAACGTGACGAAGTCTATAGCCTCCAAAATGAGGGAGGGCTACAGTAAGACTGGTCTTTGTTGCCTCCTGTTGAATCAACTAGGTAGAAAAAGGGCTACCTTCTGTTGCACCTGAAGGCAAAGCTAAGTTGCTTGAGTTACAGCAATGACCTGTTATGGCATCAGCTGTCACTTTATGATCCCTTGAGAATCTATGTACAGATCTCAAGCTGAAGATACTTCACGAGCTTCATGATGCGTCATCGAGTAGGCATATGAACCGTACAAAGGCATTCTTAGGGGTGTTAGAGGAATTGTCTTCGTAGACAGACTGAGCAGAATGGTGCATTTAGCACGGTGCATTAAGCACCGTGTAGCACCACAGTCTCATGCAAGGAGGCAGCTCTCTTGTTCCTGCATCTCGTGTGTTGACTACACGGGATGTCCATAGTATTGGACCGGGATCCGCACTTTACGTAGGTTACTTAACGGATGTGACCGCATCTATTTGCTCTCTAATCAAACCCATTTTGCATCCTTTCGTAGGAGGTTAGACAAAGGCTTAGTCCGCTATGCATAATTGTTGCTGTACTTATGCAAGTAATTAGCGAGCCCAAGGAAATGCCGCAGATCCTTTACGCGACGTGGGACTGGCCATTCCTTTACAGAATTTGTCTTTATGGGTCTGCTCGTACACCATGTGTGCCTACGATGCAGCGTCACACTGGCATCTTGTGGACCCCTGTTACGCAGTATTGCAAGTTGACGTACAATTAGTGTCACATAGACTCTTAAGCAAGAGTCCAAATGATGCTTGTGCGATTCTATTTCTTTCATGCCGTCTTTGACCCTAAAATGCACAATTATATTTCTTCAAAGCAATAGGGTGAGTAATCACGGTGCTGACGCATAAGAGAGCCATCACTCGGTTGGATGTCGCCGGTGCTTTTTTCGACCCGTGTGGATTTATTAATCCACTCCTAAATCGGTGTCTACTGCCATTTAAGCCAAATTATACTTTCTCATTAGTACCTGATAGTAGCCATCCTTCACATTCAACGCGGAAAAGGTTGTTGACTTTCCGATTAAGTTCAATTAACCATCTTTCGTTTGCGTCGGTATGGTGGTTATGTTCAGCTTATTGTAAGCGTGGAATACGCGCCAACCACCGTTGGTTTTGCGCACAGAAGGTCAGCCTGCAGCAAGGCGACTTGCTCTAACGTACGTGTCCCACCTTCGCCTGTCGAAGAACGCCTAAATGCAATCGATTTGCTACTTCGGCAACGACCACAGCCGATTCTCACCAAATATTGTGTGACAAGGCAACAGCCGAGCGATACGTCAATCTTTGTGTCTGATGGACCTAAATGGCTCAGCTCTTGTCTTGAAACACATCACGGTGTTTCCACAAAACCTTATAAAAACGGGCTGTTGATCAAGGCGTCCTAGCCTTGAGCAGCAAACCGTTTCTTTGTGTCGGTCTCTAAGGCGCTCTCGTTCGTTTAATACAACGGACAGCAGTCCAGAAGCTCTCTCCTGAAACGGATTCAACTAACATTGGTCTTTTCTTTCTTTAGTTCGGACTGAAATATATCCTTAGTCATTTCCGAGAGATTACTACCTTCTCAACACGTGCTGGAGCATTTCAAGTTAAAATGTCCCCGCCATCTTGTCTTAAGCAGTTTCGAACAACTCGTTCGAAGGTCGATAGTAGTTCAAGGGTCACTCGTTCCGACGTGCATTTGATCGTCCTTAACTGTCGGATACGCGTTTCTACAAAATATAGTATAGGCAAAAAGTAAGACTGTGTTAATATAATAAGTTCCTACATAACAATCTTTTATCTACTGTTTTAGATATGTTGATAACTAACTATGTGTAGCGCGTCCTTACGCACCGCCGAATCGCGTCTTAAAACGATTGGCGGGGTTGATTAAACTTAAATCAAACAACCGTCATGTTGCCTCTATATTACCAAATTTGGTAATATTGGAATTATTAAGTTAAAATTAATAAAGGATAATTTCTTGTACTTCTTTGTTTATTTCCTTGTATATCCTTCTATAGGAAATAATATTTATGTAACGGACATCCCGTTACAAGAAGCATACGTAGATCTTGCACGACGGTTGTCGCCTACGCTGGTGACGAGAGTAAATGCGAGCGTTTCTATGCTACATTGACGTACATAGGAGCCGTTCACGCATTTCCAGAAGCGTCTGTTCGAAATTCGTATCTAATTATTTCAATTAGTACCATTATATATCATGCTGGCCTTACAACCAACTTTCTCTATTTTTGCAATCTTCCGTCGTCATCAAAAATTATGAATTCCCCGCTAAATCTGATTCTGTGCTGGACGACACTCCACGCGGTCTCGAAGCTAGTCGAAAGGGAAACTTCCCTCCGATTCCGCACCCGATTGACCATCATTCTCATTCCGCACTATGGAGGGCATTCGCGTGTTTATTCCGGACGAGAAACTTGTGTGGGTGCCCGCTACCGTCTTATCAGTAGACGCGAGTGGCAAGGTCTTTCGTGTGCGTACGCAAACCCTGGCTGAAGCTTCGGAATCGCTTCATGGGTATCGTCAGGATGTGCCTGCCGAGGAGCGCACGATTGACCTAAATGACGATGGCATGCCTGATTCACTCCCGATGCAGAACGTTTTGGCCGATGGTGATGAGGGGGGAAAACATTGCGTTGGCGCCGAGGACATGTGCGAGCTCGGCCATTTGCACGAGCCCGCTATCGTTTACAACGTCCGCGAGCGTTTTCTTGCTAGAAAACCCTACACATATACGGGAAAGATTGTCGTTGCAGTAAATCCGTACCAATGGATCAAAGAACACTACTCCGAGGAGCTCCGAGACCGCTATACCGAGCGCCCTTGGGACACGATGCCACCGCACGTATACGCTACTAGCGCCGAGGCCTTTCACCACATGAAACAGCACCGCATGCCTCAGAGCATTCTCGTAAGTGGCGAGTCAGGATCAGGCAAGACAGAGACTGTGAAGATTATGATGGAGCACCTTGCCAGTATCTCTATGAGCATTGCAACGAGACTGCACCCGACCGAACACGAAGAGACAATTGTAGTGAAGAAGGTGCTTAAAAGTAACCCATTGCTGGAGGCTTTTGGTAATGCCAAGACTGTGCGCAACGATAATTCAAGTCGATTTGGCAAATTCACACAGCTTCTATTCAATAGCGACACCTGTCTCGTGGGAGCAGAGTGTCGACACTATTTGCTCGAGAAATCGCGCGTCGTAGCGCAGGCCGCAGGCGAGCGTAATTATCACATTTTCTACCAATTGGTCGACGCCAAAGAAAGCACGTTTGGCTTTACGAACAACACGTCTGCGCACGAATTTCGCTACTTGCAGGATGAAGCGCTCGTTTTAGATGGCAAGACGGATCTTGAGCGGTATCAAATAACCCGCGATGCGCTCTCTACCATCGGTCTTGACGAAAAGGAACAACACGAGCTCTTTAGCGCTCTCTGTGGCATCCTGCGTCTTGGTCAGCTCGACTTTGTGCCGCTGGAATCGAACAAGGACGATGCGAGTCAAGCTGTGGCTTCTTTAGATGAATCCTCACCGTCTGGAGCGGTCACAGCCGCACAGATTGTACAGCAGAAGAAGGAAATTATGCAGTGCGCGAAACTTCTTGGTGTAGAGGTGGCTGCGCTGAGCAAGCAATTATGCAGCCGTACGGTCAAAGCACGACAAGAAGTGTATTGCGTGCCACTCTCTGCGCACCATGCAAGCAACAATCGAGATGCGCTGGCCAAAGAAATCTACGCGCGTGTGTTTGGGTATCTTGTGCAACGTGTGAACTACAGTATCTCGAACACAGCTGACCGAAGGACATTGACCCCTTCGTACATGCACATTGATCTGCTGGACATTTTCGGGTTTGAATCCTTTGAGCACAACAGCTTTGAGCAGTTTTGCATTAATTTTGCGAATGAAAAACTTCAACAAAAGTTCACGCTGGACGTGTTCAAGACGGTGCAGGAAGAGTATGAACAAGAAGGCGTTGCGTGGGAGTTTGTCAAGTACCAAGACAACCAAAATATGCTGGACTTGCTGGAAAATTCCATGGGCATCATGGCGTTGCTGAACGAAGAGTGCGTGCGCCCGATGGGCAGCGACCTGTCGTTCGTATCAAAGCTGGTGTCACTGCGTGAGTCACACCCGCGTTTTGAGCGAGCGCGTTTGAATCAAATGCATTTCTTACTGCATCACTATGCTGGATCGGTCCTGTACGATGCGGAAGGCTTTGTCGAGAAAAACAAAGATTCACTTCAAACGGATTTATTAGAGCTACTGGGCTCAAGTTCTAATGGCTTGATGTCGATTGTATTCGGCAATGACAGTAAAACTGCTTTTATGACGGATGCAGATCTTTCTGTCCGTTTGGCGACGATGATGGAGTCAGGTCGACGCAGTGTCGTCAGTCGAAAGACGTCTTCATTCATGCAAGAAACTGTAAGTTACAAGTTTAAGGCGCAGTTATCTCTATTAATGAGCGACATCTCCAGGACGGACGTGCATTACGTTCGCTGCATCAAACCCAATTCACAAAAAAGCCCCAATATTTACGAAATCGATGCGGTGGTGAACCAGCTCCGGTGCGCTGGTGTTGTAGAAGCGATTCGTATTACACGCTCTGCATTCCCAAACAAGATGGCTCATGAGAAATTTCTGCGACGTTTTGTCATGTTGAAAAGCAAGCAATCTACCAAGATGACAAACAAATCGACGACAGTTGCCGATGCATGCGAGCAGCTCGGTCAAGAATTGCTGAGTACTAGTGCCTTTGATCGAACACAGCAAGGTTCTGAGCACTCCACAACACCGAATTTTGTCGTTGGCAAAAGCCTAGTATACTTTGGAAAAGGCGTGTTGGAATTATTGGAGCTCAGACGCACGACGTTCGTGCACGACCGAGCGATGGTGATTCAGCAAGCTGTACGTCGGTGGGTGGCACGTCGACGTATAAAACGGATACGCGTCTTAATCGCTAAGCTTCAAGCACTTCAGCGCTGTCGGACACAACGACGATTTTATTTGGATCAACGAAAAAAATGCGTGGTTGTGCAGAGCGTGTGGCGTGGAGTCCGATCACGCCAACGTGTCTACCTGTTGATGAAGGAGAAATGCGCTATTAAAGTTCAAACCGCGTACCGCAAGCATTTATTTGAAAGGAAGTATGCCACTTTTCGCAACGCTGTCATAAAGCTTCAGTCAAGTCTCAAGATGAAGAAACAAGTGGGTAAATATCACAGGCTTTTACGGGAACGGAAGGAACAGGATGCCATGGAGACCGAAGTAGAGCTGCTAAAACACCGCTTAGAAGATGAAAAACGCGCGCGCGTGGAAATTGAAGCAGAAAATTCATCGTTACAGAAAGAGTTAAATGAAGTTCGATTGTCGTCTGTGCCTAGCGCAGGAAATAGCATTGTCGAAGACGAAGCTCCTTTTCAGCATTTCAACAGCATACGGGCGAGTAGGTATGAGCGCGAGTCGATGGATGATGGCAAGTTGCTGGACGACTCGGAGCGCATGATCGACTACTTGCAAAAAGAAGTCACAAAGGGCCGAGAATTTATTAAAATGTTAAGCCAAGACAACGAAAATCTCAAAGCTGAAAACAAGAAGATTAAGGATGCGTACACGGCTGCGGGGGCATCGTTTGCTGCCCTAAATCAGCATAATAAGCAGCAATCCAAGGCGAATTTACGCCTCATGAGCACACACGCTACTCTAATCAAATCACAGGAAGAAAAAATGAAAAAGTACAAGAAGCAGGTAGCAGATCTAAAGGATGATTTACGGATGTTGCGGTCCGTTTACTCGGCAGAGCTCAAGGCTCGCGTGAAGCAGCAGGATTTCATTGTTGAAATCGCTAATCTCGCGGAAGTCGAGGGCGCCTCGATGGATTTGTTAGAGCGCATTCGAACGATGGCAGTGGACTTAAAGTCCACTTCTGACAACGAACGAAGGGGAAGCGAGTATTATAATCACCACTTATCGTAAGTTAATTCTTGCTGCTTAGCAAATTCGTTGTGTGACTTAGCTAAGTACCTTGTGGTGCTGTTGCCGCAGATCAGCGAGTAAGGTGTCACGAGATAACGAGTTTCGGGAGAGTCGGTCATTAACGGCAACGTCAGTGGACTCGCCGCCTGTGGCCGTGTCTATCGGCTCCGAGCCCTCGCACACTGAACGGCGCGCGACTTTGGATACCATTGCTCACAATTCGATGCATCATGGGGACTCGCCACAACAAGCGGACAGTCTGGGCTCTCCTGATCAGTCAGCTCTCAATCGAAGCACTTCGTATGCAGAGGACAGTCACCGCAAGTCGCGGATTGGTGGCATGTTTAAGAAAATGTTTAAAAAAGAGGAGTAGGTTAAGAAGAAATCGCGCATTACTTGTCACTTCCGACTATAACGGAAAAGGCAACACTTCTTGGTGGGCAAATGCTATAGAACTACCGATCTGTGCTAACAAATTATACAATTAATGGATAATCACCTACTATAGTCGGAACGATTAGATAACAACAAGAATAACCAAGAGCCACGTAAGCCTATTATTATTGGCGGATTCTCATCCTACAGAATGTAAAAGCGCTTTTTGATACAAATCACGACGATGGCTTCTTTGACTGAACGCTTAAAAATTTTACCCAAAAGTTAAAAGATTGAAGATCCTCGATTTGTTAAGTCGAGGAATGACTTCTTGTGCACGGCCGATGTTGCACATCGACTTGTAACCGCAACGATCGAAAACTTGGACAAATCAGAAGGATAACACCCGGTTTCCTTTTAGCTGCCTCAATTTCTTTCATGGTTTTCGAACTAAACGCGATGACATTCATGGTGTCACTCTTCTTATCACTCTAAATTTAAAACCTTATGGCAGTTGAATTATGTACTTGTCGGGAGTAGATAACAGCTGCCCTGGAGACATGCCGAGCTAAACTATAATTTCGAATGTTGATTAAAGTATCGCTGATGCCCGGCAAAAGAATCTGGTGCAGCTTATTATTACGAAAAATCCCAAGAAGACATGAAAAGATCCTTAAATGGAAAAGTAACGATTTAGAAGCATATTGTGACAAACGTGGAGGTGCATTCTTGTTGAACTGCTAAAAGTCTCACTCGTGTTTTCGTTATTTAATAAAAAGCTTTATATGAGTTGCACTGCTTAAAATTATTATGGTGCGCAAGATTCTGCTACGAGCTCGTTCACACGACCTGCAAACAAGGGTGACAGCGCCTTTTCAGATGTAGCAACTTGATGTTGCAATGCCCGAAATTTACCGAAGCAGTGGCCAAATGCCATCGCCACCACTTCTTCGACCGTACCCGAAGCTCGAAGTGCCTCAGACTCGGACCTCTTATTACGAATACTAGTTAGATCCTTGCCCGTGGTATTCGTGTCGTTTTTGATCGTAGAGCTGGCTTTAGCCTCGAGCGAGCCAGCCACGACGCTCAAACCGTTTAAATTTAAACTTTCTTTGTCGAATTGACAAGCCATTCGTGCCAGCTCGTTTAAAGAGTTGACCGTCGCATGCATCGCATTGCAGGCGGCATCAATCTCCGGTTGAGATGGTTGGGAACATTCCGCGATCTGATGGGCCACATTTCGCAACTCCAAGGTCGTGTCCCTTGCCGTTTGAATGTAGCTTTTGAGATAGAAGGTAGAGGTGTTGCCCGAGAAAAGCTTTTCATGGCGACTGTCAAATGCACTGAGATTGCTATTGAAATCACCGAGGCAGTTAAAAACATCCTCTGCGACTTCAATCAGCAATTGCTTCAACTTCGAAAACACTTTCTCGGTAGAAACGCGGTCCGTAGGACACATTGAGAGGTCACGTTATGAAATTAGCTTTGTTGAAAAAAGTTGAGGTGGATTTTTCTTGAAAATAATGGCTGCTAAGACACACCCGTTAAAAGACTGGTCTATTCTGTACCGTTACCCACTACGATGGCTTGAGAACGAATTTTTCACGAAAAGGCTTCGTCCCATGCTCTTTCGAGAAGACACACACACACACGTTTCGTCAAAGGCAGTCATAACGAATTGTGAACGCTACTACACAAGTCAATAAAAGCCACGTTTACAACCATGGGAAAATCCACTGATCGCAACATTCCTACTGACGACGAGTTTTATAAACTGGAGCAGTTGTTAAACCAAACGGCCGATGACGCGTCAACGTGCTTGAAGCTGTTGAAAAAGGAATTGTCGGAGTATGACCGTCGCAATGGCAATCACTTTGTGAACACGGCTACTACCTACATGCGTCGTGACATGCGCCATGCTAAAGACACGGCGATGGACATGAAACACGTGAGTCACAATTTGAACAAGGAGCACAAGTCATCGAAGACGGACGTTTCTTCGGCTCAAAACGTTACGCATACAACGGCGAAGGCTTTTGAGGCGTTGGAGATTACAGCTCGCAATTATGACAAGGAAAATGGGCAGCGAATGGGTGTGAAGGGTCGAATTTCTGCTGCCATGGGTGGGCATCATCACAAGGACGAGACACATGCGAAGGATGAGAAACACCCGAAGCATGGGGAGTCGAATGAAGGTTTGCTTGGGAAGCATGACAAGGAGTCGGAAGGTGGGATGTTTGGTATGAAGAAGAGTGACGAGAAGTCGGAAGGCTTGGTTGGAGAGGTTAAAGAGCGTTCGAAGGACGTCTTTAACACCAAAGACGAAAATGGAAGTGGCATTGTTGGAAGTTCTGAAACGGTTGAAACAATTGTAAAGCGAATTCTGCACGACCACTTCAATTTGAAGGCGCTGGACCACCAGATTAAGGCTGCCGAGAAGTCGCTATCGCCTTCGATCATGGAACGTGCGAAGGAAAAGATGCACGATGTGAAGGAGAAGCTCGTTGGCAACAAATCGGACAGTGCGCATGATGGTCATGGCGACCCGCATGAAAGTCACCCTGTACACGAGCGTGTAGTATCTCCTTAAAGGGAATGTTGGCCGAAAGTGACTCGTCACGTGTAGCACTTGAGCATGAGTTTTACATAACGCTTTAGTTTACTTTGAATGATGAATTGACCTTTATATGGGAAGTTGCAATTTTTACTATCACTATAATCAAATAGGTATCGCAATTAATTATAGGGGATGTGTTTTGGTGGGAGATAGTTATTACCACCGTACCAGTTACATGATAGGACAAAAGCTTGAAGCTTATTCTATCGATTATAAGTACGATAGACCTTACGCATTAAACCTGTTGCAACTGAACTTTTCTTAGGTTTGGGTATATCAGTTCCTACCTTCGCATTCCAGACCGAAATCATTTACAAAGCTACTCACACAGCAGAAGAGCCGAGATTTCGACGAAGATATTGAATTAAAAGGTGGATTATAAAAGCCCTCGATCCGATTTTTACATCGAATCCTCGTTCGCCACACTGATCTTTGCAGTTTTTTAGGACCGCCAATCGAAAAGTACTCATTTTTTTAGCATTGCGCCTCTAGATACTGCAACAAGTTGATGCATTGGTCGAAGAAGAGGAAACGATTGCCGGTGCGACAGCGGCTAAGAAACGCGCATGCCATTCAAACAATCAATCACTTAAAGCAAAGACGATTAGCGTTTTGTGTCTGGCCACGTGCTAACTTTTATTTCGCACTAGAGCTGAATAAGTAATCACGATAAAGAGACGATTTACACGGAGCCGTGATCAAGGCCTATTTTTCCTGCCACAGTTGCTAAAATTGCAAATTGTTTTCATTTCGACTACTCATTGTGTTGTATATTTGCCACTTGAATGCACATATAACACCCCATGATTCCATGGAGTCCTCACTACCTATTGTAACACTAGCCACTTGTCGCTCCGAGCTTGTTTAATACTCAACCATGCGAGTCGAGTGGTTGCTAGCACTGCTATTGCGTCGATGCTGTTGCGCTCGTCGCTTGCGTTCCCGTTGCTCTTCTTCGGGATTCATGGCAGGGACACTATATTCACAGAGTGAGACGTATGACGATCCTCGGTCTCGGATCGTACAGGGTGCGACGCTTAAAAACTTTTGCATGGCAAACGATTCACGCAAAAACGGCATTTGTTGCACTGATTGCAACAGATATTGAAAGCTCTCGCATCGGTATTTCACGTGCGACTGGTCGTGGCGTTTCCAGAAGGTCAAAAACCCTGCGTGAGGCAGTGGCGGAAGCGTAAATGTAACGAGAGCTTGCTCAAGCTTGTCTTCTTGCGTCATGGCTTCCTGTGACACAGGCACGACTCCGCGGGCCAATCGGGACACGGCTTTGCTACGGTCATAGGCCTTTCGACTCTCAAGGAGCTCCGTTAATTGCGTGTGGAGAGTCTTAAAGTCCGTATAACTGCGACGGATCGTATACGTTTGGAGTGGAGCGTCCGGGTGCACCACGTCAATGTGGTACATGACGCGCTTTTCCCGGCCCCGCATGGAAAAGCCCGAGAGAACGAGGTCGGAGCAGGCGCCCACGGATGACGCCGTCGAGGGCCGACTCGAGACCATAGAGTGGCCAAGCGTCTGCTGTCGACATTGTTGTAAGGCGTTCGACTGCTGCCGCCTGCTACCGTCGAATTTCTCAAGCTCAAGCTCGTCGTCGGTGCAGGACATCGTGGCATTCGACGCCGGATGTTTCCGCGGTGAAGCGCTGTCGCTACCAAGAGTCTGAGGTTTATTTTCAGGCTCTGGTGACGCGTAGAAAGTCGTCGAGAGCACTTTAATGGGCGAGAGTAGTGGTGTTGCGGCAAAGTAGCTCTCTGGCAAGCGATCTAACGCCGCCTCGAGCTGTTGCCCACGTGACACAAGCGGTTCTTCCATACACAAGGCAAATTGACTTATGAGTTGAGTTTGGCCAAACCAACGGGGGGGGGAGGGCAGCTGTGGGGGGAATTTGCGCATCCCCCACGTCGTTTAAAGTCTTCATTTCGTTTCAGTATGTCGGGTTTTATTTTCAGCGAAATGCCACTATTTCAAGGTGCGACGGATGATGTGATGCAAAAGTCGTGCAGCTGATATCCAACACGAATATCGCTTGACACACTTGTCGATTCGGGAAAATAGAGGGAGGATTGTTTTTTTTGCGGGTGCATTAGAAATAAAAAATAGTTGGGCACTTTCAACGGATTGCTGTTCTAAGGATTAGTATTTCGCGCAGGAATCGAAAGATTGGATGCTTACTGGTTAGGATCAGAATGGTGGCGAATAGACGCAGACATTGGACAAAAGGCGTCGCAACCGATCTTTTGAGAAAGTAGAACGCGAGAGAGCGCTTAATTTTCTATATGCGCGATCCGTGGCTGGTCATGCCTTTGCAGGGCTTGAGCATCACGTCCAACCAGTTGTACAGTACTTAAGACAATTGTTGCCCGTCGTGCAAAGCCTTGTAGCATGTGGCTACGACTGAAACAAGTACTGTAGAATCGCCAAGCGCATTGTCAAGTAAAGTTTGTCAGATCAGTTGAAGCCTCGACCTTCATTGCTACAATTTACGTAGTCCTGTCTTTTGTCCGCACGAGCAGTGGAATTGAAATTTTGGCGCTTCGCAAAGCATCACTACGATAGGAGACGATAGAAACGAAAAAAACATCCGTTCGCTTCAAACGCGGCTTCGAGGGCTTTCATGTATTTCTACACAATTAAAGTAATGCTTAACGACGGACGTCGTTTAGTAGTGTTTTTGATACCACCTTCTGACAAACGAAAGTTCTAAACCTGAATGTCGTCGCGCCGCGCGAGATGGAACAAGAGTGCTATAGTTTCACCACGATTAGACAAACTCAATTTTTTACAACCATTTCGGAGAAACGCATCCGAACACCTGGTGTCGAGGAACCTTCGTCTGAAAAAATAACGAATTGCCGACAAGTACTAGCAGCTCGACTTAAACGAGGTCCAAACTTATAAGTGATCTCGGCACCAGATCGCACGTACGATTTGATGCTGCTTCGATGGTTCATGTCAAACTCAAATCCTTGCTTGTGCGAAAAAAAAAATCAGCTGTGAGCCTCTTATTTGCCAGTGACAGTATTCAAGACTGTAACGATAGATTGTCGAGGCAAATGAATAGTTTTTAAGCCAATTTGCCGACTCGCCTGTGATTCGAAGCGGGTTTATAGTCGTGAGTTTGGCACGCACGCGTGCCATATCTTCCACCGTAGCGCATATTTTTAATCTCCGATTGTAATAGCGTCGATTCGAGCAAGTTGCGATATTTTTTCTTCTTTGAAGTGCAACTTAGAAAAGAAAATGTCAAGACATGGAAATGTCGCTTGTTTCCGCCAGGTTGTGCGTGACCAACATAGGCAAGTCACCGCACGGCATTCTTTGAACCACACTAAATTGTCCCATTTCGCATCGCGACAATCAAACTTGGCTCGCTTTTCACTTCCTTCCTATTTAACTTCGCAGGTTTGATTTTTTATTAAACCCTATGGGATATCTCATCTTAACAATCCGCTGCGAGAATGTTCAATCATTTCAGTTGAAACGAACAAACACCTTGAACTCCACGTGACAACATCTTATGGCATTTCCTGGACGGACAGGCATGAGCAATATAGCGCTGCCTCAGCTATTTGCCTCCTGCGAAATTGACTAGTACTTTATTCGAGGCTTTTTAAGATCATTGACGGCGATCCGAATAATAACAAAAAAAGGCATGCGAGAGCTGGAGGAAGCCTTTCATGTTTCGATCCCACCGCAAGAGATTCAGTGCGGTCACGTCCCGCCATTGGATTTAATCTTTGCGGCAAGTTTTCAAACATATTCATACACAATCTAAGCAATGAAATAAAGGTCAGGCTGTGACGTTGTTGTAAAGCGTTACATAGGTATTATTTCCTATAAGAGGAATAACGATAATTATTTCCTATAAGAGGAAAAAAATGAAGAAGTACAAAATTATTATCCTTATTAATTTTAACATTAATAGTTCCAATAATACCAGATTTGGTATCATTGATGCAAAAAGACATTAGCTCTATAGATTGGTTGATTTAGACTTAAATCAGCCCCCGCCAACACGATTGTGCGGTGCGCAAGGAGGTGACATAGTTAGATATTAATATAATAGATTCAGTAGTAGATAGAAGATCGCTACGTAGGAAACTAAATATTAAGACAGTTTTACTTTTCCCAAATTCTTAGCCTTTAAATTACCTTTGGTAGCTAAAGCCCCTTAGCTACTTAGAAAACCTTCCTCGGTACGCTTGTGTATGTGAAGTATGTCCAACTTAGCCGGACGGACGTGCCGAATCTTGGGCCTTGGGGCTCCATGTAACGGGTGTTTCGTTACATGAAATTAACACTTAAGGTTGCAAATTAATATATTATCTAAAAGGTAGATAATATTTGGAGAATATTATTTTAAATAGTAATGTTCAGAATTCTTATCCATAAATAGGTATAGACCATTATATCTATTTATTCCGCAGACTAATCAGCTGTAGATATAAACAAAAGAGAGAGACAGATAAGATAAGATGAGAATTCAGTTGCATGTTTAGTATTAGTTTAGAATTAAGTTAGAGCTGACAGATAGAAAGAAGAGATACTTAATTATATTAATACAGTTTTCATTTTACCCTCTTTAAGCTAGTTACCTTAAAGAGAAGTCTTCCTCTGAACGTACTAGTGTACGTGAAATAACGTAGGCACCACCCTCAACTGAAGCAGTGCCGAGTGAACTTGTACTGAAGCAGTACAAGTCGTAGTGCCCCATTACACCTGGTAGCACTTTGTAGTCCGTCCAAGGACCACATTTCCCACATCTAACATGGACATGATAGATGATAGTGGGAATACGCATCACGTATCCCGTGAAAGTTACTCCTTTCTAAGTGACATAGAAGGGAAGGCGGTCGAATGAATGAGTTCGAACGTAGGAAACGATGCAATCTTGGCAATGCTGTCCAATTTGGACAGAGATGCTCTCGATTCAACCATCGCCAAGTTCATACAACATGAACTTGACGAGATGAAGTAAGAAGTTGTAACGGGCTAAAGTTGCCCTAATGTTACACAGTCCCCGTTAAGTACATTTGGTGTACTTAAGGGGATGGTCAATTACTAAATAATAGTAATTAGACCCAACAC
>NC_090613.1:1061470-1064861 GCF_004359215.1 Bremia lactucae
GTAGAAGTTACTAGACTTCTAGATCCCGAGGGATTAATCCCCCGGCAGCCTGTGGATAAATCCCAGGAAGAAACCGAGACATTAAATGTCTTGGTTAATGATGGATCGAGAGTAGGCGCTTCTACTCTTGATCTGTATGCGCCTCCGAAGTTAACTTCGGAGATAACTCAATTACCAACCCTAGAACCTAAGCGGTTCTTGAGAGATCTGCATTGTGGGAAAATCAAGCAGATCTGCGTACTCGTCACAGAGGACGATTACGTAACCGACATTCGGTCAGCGGTAATTTTTGCAGAGAACGAACGGGTTCTCAGCAGCTCATCGATGGACGAAAGTGTCCTCGATGTGAAGACTCGGATTGAAAGATACAGTACTCAATCTTGGGAGTCACTCAAGGGAAATTCTCTATACGATGATTTAATAGAATTCAGGGATGTATTCCTTGAAGCAGTTCCATGCGAGTTGCCTAAGGATAAAGGCACTCGACATGAGATCGAGCTCAAACCGGGCTCGAAGTACTGTGTCATGAGACAGTGGCCACTGCCTCGTGAACAAGTACTGCTATCGATAAATTCTTTACCGATCAAGTAGAAGCGGGCCATGCAAGGGAGTAAACCTCCCACATAGCTCTCCGACCTTCTGTGTGCGAAAGGCCACAGGTTGGTGGCGGATGGTGCACGCATTCAACAAACTGAATGCTGCAACGGTACCGGCTCAAACGCCGATACCTAGAAAAGACGTAATCATAGATGGTATGTCTAAGAGTACGATCTTTTCGTCTATGGATCTGATGGATGGGTTCTATCAAATCCTTATGCGTGAGCGGGACATCCCGTACACAGCAGTGAGCACCCCCAGTGGGATGCTCTGAGAGTGGCTAGTGATGCCTTAGGGGCTTGGTAACGCCCCTGCTACATTCAACAGATGTGTAACAAATCCGTTGAGACCGGTGCGGGAATTCGCACCGAGTTATTTTGACGATGTATTGGTTCTATCCGGTCCTTGTGCGTGAGCGGACCTGGCGTTCATAGCTTTGAGTTTCGTCAGGTTCTTACACTTATGCAAAAGCATAAGTTGTATGCAAATCTCAAGAAGTTTAGATTCGCTGCAAGCGAAACACCACTTCTTAAGTGCATCGTCGGTAAACACGGCGTGCGCCCTGATCCCAAAAAGATCAAGGCAATCACTGACTGGCCAGTTCAAGTCGATGTCAAGGGACTTAGAAAGTTCCTTGGTTTAGCGGCGTACTTCAAGAACCGCTTCGGTTCTAGGGTTGGTAATTGAGTTATCTTCCGAATTAACTTCGGAGGCGCATACAGGTCAAGAGTATAAGCGCCTACTCTTGCACCGTTATTAACCAAGACATTTAATGTCTCGGTTTCTTCCTGGGATTTATCCACAGGCTGCAGAGGGATTAATCCCTCTTGGTCTTGAGGCTTTAAAAGCCTCTAGCGACCCAATGACGTATGGGTCGCGCAACTAAAGGCCAATGCCCAGGTTTTGCACGACCTGCCAGATTTGATTGAGCGAATCCGACTTGCATTTGCTCGTCGATGATGTGACGTGCCCTTATGGCATCGTCTAACTCGACAAACCATCTCAAGAGGGAGTCTTCTTCGACTCCCCTATACTTAGAGATGTCAATCTGTGAAGTTTCGGGACGACGCGTTGCGTCGACCCAGGTACAGGGGTCTGTACCTGTTGTAACCTCAGCAGTTGCGCCTGTTGAGAGCCTTTCTGATTCAGCAAGGCTACTTTTGTAGGCGGGCACGTCGTAATGCGGCCACGCTCTACTTAGGCACACAGCCTAGAACAGCGAGGAAGCGGTTAAACCTGCTTCTCTTGCGTTGCATTATCACGCCGACCCGATTTTGAGTAAGCAATGCACCCCAACGGTGAATATAATCCCTCTGTTGCAACACTCACTACGAGTGTTCCGTCATCAACCTTAGTTGATGACATAAAGAAAGCCAATAAAGAAGATAAGAATCGTTTATGTTTTGATGGATTATTTAATGAATTCACCCGACAAATCTTTTAAATATTTACCGGCTTTATATCAATCGTCATCCGATCGATACACAACACGTAACGGCTTATTATATTACACAGCCGTTACCGGCGACACACCACGTGTCGTCGTCCCAACTCACAATGATTCCGCTTGCTCATCATGTATGAGTGTCACGATGCTCCAACAAGTGGGCATCGTGGACATGAGAAGACTTACCTCACAGTAAGTCGCGACTTTTACTGGCCCCACAAGTGTCAGTCCGTGCGCAAGTGCATTCGTGCTTGCGAGGTATGTCAACAGGTGAAGCCTAGCCCTTCATTCCGTGCACCTCTTCAACCTCTTCCACTTCCGGCAGAGTGTTGGCAGTCCGTAGCTATGGACTTCGTCTTCGGATTTCTCGAAGACGACCACAAAAACAAGGGAATCCTTGTTTTTGTAGACAGATTCAGCAAGATGGTACATCTTGCTGCAGTACCAGAGTCGATTACGATCCTAGGTTGTGCCGTGTCTTTATCGACACGGTATTCGAACTCCATGGGTTACCCCGTGAATTGATCTCGGATAGAGATCCAAGATTCTCGGCGGATTTCTGGCAATCCGTGTTCCAATCTCTCGGAAACACGGCTGCCTATGTCAACATCCGATCACCCAGAAACGGATGGTCAAACAGAACGCGTAAATCGCGTCCTCGAAGAGATACTTCGAGGTTACGTCCAATCGTATCCGAATTGGAGCGAGTTATTACCGATTGTCGAATTCGCCATTAAAAATTCGGTGCATGCGTCAACAACGCAAAAACACCGTTCTTCGTGAATGGCTTACGCCATCCTCGCATACCCACCCAATTAGAGGGATCCTCTAGTTTAAGGGGCGGTGGACTTGCACGAGCAGAACCATTTCTGGCTCATGCTCATCACGCGTCGAAGTTACCAACGACGCGAGTGATGTCGATGTCGAAGAAATCGACATCGAGGATGAGAATGCTCTCATGGCAGTACGCACAAAGCGTACTGAAAAGACAAAACAAATGAGTCAGCAGAAGAATTTTTGCTAACTCGAGAATCAATAATCCGTTCCGTTCAGGATTCCATTGCTAACGCAGTGGACCGTCAGAAACAGAATGCAGACAAACATGGAAGAGCAAACGTTCATTCATTTAAAGTTAATTATCTAGTGCTACTCTCTACGGTAAACTTATTTAAGTGATTAGTCACTAATATGGGTAGCGAAAAACTACTGCTTAAGTTCATTGAGCCTTTCTGTTTACTGCATCGCAGAGGCAAGGCGTACACAATAGAATTGCCACGTAGGATGCGTTCGCAACCTACGTTTTACGTTGGGGGGGGGGTCGGCTCCGCCCGTACCATCAGTACGCGG
>NC_090613.1:1073637-1080888 GCF_004359215.1 Bremia lactucae
CTCAGACCGATGGCCAAACAGAACGTGCTAATCGGGTCGTGGCGGATGTCTTACGCACTATAGCAACTTCCAAAGAGTGGAGCAAGCAATTGCCCTTTGTGGAGCTCGCTATAAATACCAGTGTCCGCGCCAGTACGGGTGAGACACCTTTTTATACTAACGGACTGCACCATCCTCGGACGCTTTGTGCGCAGCCCGAGTCTTAGTGGGGAGGGCCCCTCACTATGCTCGGTGCTAAAGAGGGACATAGTTTCGTCAATATTACGATGACCCATGATGGTATCATTTCAAATACTGAAACGTGCCCTAGTGACCCTGCCAGTTCAGCAGTGGTCAATAAACTGCGCCTTATGACCGACCTTTTGGCGGTATCATAGGCGAGCTTGATGCTAAAAGCGTGAGCGAGGCTCAACGCTTTGTGGATGAGCGATTAGCCATCACACGTAAAGTCCGTGACGCAATGGCAAGCGCACAGGATAAGTAAAAAGAATATGCGGACCGAAATGGTCGCAAAAAAAATGAACGCTTTAGAGTGGGTGAAAAAGTACTATAAGTACTGCTACCCTATCTAAAAAAGGAATTTATCTACTATCTGGAGGTACTACGAAGTTGTTGCCGCAATACATTGGGCCCTTTACGGTGGTAGAAGAGGTTGGAGACCAAAATTATAAGATCACCCTTCCCCCGTATATGAGGACGCACCCCGTATTTTACGTGGGTCGTCTGAAACGGTATAAAACCCAAATGAGGTCAGCGTCACTTCACGTACACTAGTACGTGCAGAGGAAGACTCTCCTGAAGGACTTACTTTTAAGAGTGTTAAATAAAAACTGTACTAATAAAATTAAATTCTTCTGTTTCTATCTCTTTAATACTAACTTATTATAAACTAGTACAAAACATGTAATTAAAATCTTATCTGTCTTTCTCTCTTTGCGCGCGTCCAGCGCTGATTGGACCGGTGATGTAACGGGGTGTATCGTTGCATGAAAGTAACACTTAAAGGTTGCAAATTAATTGTATCTAAAAGATAGAGAATATTCGGAGAATATTACTTTATGTAGTAATATTCAGAAAGCTTATACATTGGTAGATATAGGCCATTACATCTACTTGCTCCGCTGTCGCGTGGTCGAATAACTCGATCAAACACAACTTGCATATCGATACGTGGCAGTTTGGTGGCATCGCTCAGGCTGCAGGCTGTCACATATCAGCATTTAATGTTGCTTGGTGCTAATGAAACCAACTTAAGCAGTGGCGAAAAGAACGTTTCATGCTTTCAGTGTCCTTCAAGCTGCCGAAGCAACTTAAAGCTCGTCGACCAGAACCACGTGCAACCCCACCTCCGTTTTAAGTTACTTGTTAGCGGATTCGTTAAAGCAAGCCGACGACCGGGCTCGCGTCGAAAAGTGGCTAAAGACTTGGCAAATACTGCGTCGGAGTCCTTAAACGTGAGCTGGAACGTGCTAAAGACCGATCGTCAAACACAATCCGTTCGACAGCAAGAGAGCAGTTGTCCAGGGCTTGTCATAATGCTAAAATGGAAAGTTTTGCAACGTCGAGCCAGGACGCGCGCCATGTACAATTTCGCATCTTGGGGCGTGTGTTGTACCATAATGCGCGTGCTTTAACCTCGATAGCGCTTGTTTTCCCCGTAAAACTCGGTCATCTCCTCCGTGGCTGATGCCGCGCAACAAACGCCGTCGAAACGCCCCAAACTTGCACGATCGTTTGGCCCAAGAGCTCCCGTGGCGAAGCAAAAATATTAAACAAAATCCAGTAAATTTCCAACCCCCCTGGAATCGTTTCAATTCATGGGCCGATTATTCTGTCGTCTCGTCAGACTTGGCGGCGTGGAAACTCGATTTGCATTGTCAGCAAATTCCCATGACCATCACCTTTTTCTATAGCTTTTTCTTTGTTTGAGGCGCGGCGAGGGATTACCGCCAAAATAATTTGCTACGGACAGTTATAAGTGTCCGTATGATTTTGTATTGATGGACATAAGTAGACATGGCTAGCATGTTGCCCATAGTTTCTATGACGTTGAAAAGACAAGTTTCAACGCAACTCATTCTCGTTTTTATTTCTGTTTTTAGATAATATTTGCCATCAAGATATTAAACGCGCCAGTTTGTGATATACGCAACCTTCAGCGGCACCTTAGTGGTAGGATTAGCTGGAGCAAGTCGAAACTTATCACAAGTTTCCTTGTCTGGAACCAACGCAATGTAGTTGCTTCCATTCGGAAAAAACGTTGCATACCTGTCAACACCATTCGAGTTGATTTTGTGTGTGGCTGAAATCGTAATTTGGATCAATCCGATTGTGTCAAACTGTCCATCTATGCTCAGCTTGGCGACACAGTCAATGCTTTTCAAATAGCGACAAGAGGGATACCAGTAATCGTCAGTCGACCTCGCAAATCGCTTTATGACCTCATCGCATTCAGTTGCAGTTTTTCCATCGTTGCAAAACGACTTGGCTTCGAGCTCCAACGCAACATAGGTATGCTCTCTCACTTGCTGTCGGTCGTACGCCCTCATTCGCAACTCGATCTTATTTCTGTCCCTCGCCATTGTATGCACGTAATTTTCAAATGCAATGCCCATCAATCCATCGTCTCCAAGCATGCGTCCTTTAGAATACAGCTCCTCGTAATATTTTGGCATCACAATCTTGCCTAGTTGTCTCAACGCATACTCCGAGGTAATCACATACATCCAATCCTTGCGATTTTGATACTTCACTAAAAATTCTCCCCCCGTGTCACGTTCGCCACTTGCGTTTAATCCCGTCATACGAATGCGATCAAATTGTTGGTCCGAGAGAGTCCCAACCTGCGTATTAAGAAGTTTTGCGCCGTCGACATTTACCTCACCAATAGCTCTGTCTACTGACTTCGCGGCACAGAAAGTTGACTTTTTTTTTAGCGACGTGAAGTCACGTAAATTTCCGCCGGAGTAAAAGTATCTTTCCTTTATTTCTTGTTTCGGCCACTCACGATGCGCGCCAATCAGTTGCAGATCCGAAAATGACCAAAAAGGCACGAGGCATTCGTCCAGCAGCAAATCATCGTTTCTGATTTTGAATTGGGCAGAGGTGGCAAGCATCCGGAATGGTGCTAGAATGTCAAAGAGAAACGAAACATCTCCTTCCAGAAGTCCGTCCAGGCACAATACGGCGCCCTTCCAAAATTGACGGAGCAACCTAATATCTTCGAAAGTTGCTTCTTCCATACGCCAGCACTGCTGTTTAACTACGTCCAGATGCAACATGGAAAATCCTTTCCTCTTTACTTTTCGAAGTAAGAAGACACGTTTCTTTTGTATCAAGGCCAAGTAGAATGCAAACAGCACAACCAACATGCTCTTACCAACACCTGGCGACCCCACAAACAAAATAGTATAATTTCTTTCCATCTCGGCCTCGAATACCTTGATTATATCTAATGTTTCCTTTCGGACGTAGAACCACTCGGGAAAATCCGGTTCAATGCTGCAAATCTCGAGAGAGATACCACCAATCTGCCACGTCCTGATATCCAAGTTGCGCCCAATCGAGTTCATATGCTCGTAGTCTATGACAGTCGATTGCTTGAGCTTTTTAAGTGCTGGTTCCTCATCTATCTCCGCTCGACGCTGCACCGGCACTTGTACAATGAGCGCATCTTGTTTCGAGCCACCAAGCGATCCAATCGGCGAATCCTCTTCCAACGCCTGCTTCGTGTCGTATGCCGCCCGGTTCGCGAAGACTACGAGTGATAAAGCGATGACATTCTCTGGAAGAAGACGAGAGACTTCTGCAAACACTTCCTTTCGTACATCAGCAACATCTGCTTCATTGAACGGCATCCTGACGAAGCCAACTGTGCCGATTGGATTGCCTTGTCCATCCACCAGTTGGAACCACACTTTACGTGACATATTCGCAGCAACTTTAAGAATGCCTGTCCAAGGAACACTTGCGAAATAACCTTACATGAGGTTGAATGCTATCGACGCTTCTAAATTTATGCCTTGTTAATCCGGTTTGTTCATTTGAATAAAATCTTCATGACGTTTCTACTATTGATTTTGATAGGCGTGAACATAAATTTTATAATAAAAATGCTCGCATGACATGATAAGTATCAAATTTTGAGTATCTAAAACGTAGAGAATATTTGGAGAATATTAGCTACAAAGTAAAATTTATTATTGCTTATATTAACATCTATACGAATTGTAACTGATTTACAATTATAACGGTATCCTATTTGAGGAATAATAAATATTATTTCCTGCAAATTAAAAGTACAAAATGATTATGTTTTCTGAATTTTGAATTTATAGTTCCAATTTTACCAATTTGGTAATATTGAGGCAAAAAGCATTAATTATGTTGATTGGTTGATTGAAGCTTTAATAAACCCCGCTAATCGTTATAAGACACGATTACGGGGTGCGCAAGGAGGCGCTTCACATATTTATTCGTTTATATTAAGGCCACTGCTATATGTACACTCCCTATTTGCTGTTTCAACCCCCCCCGTTACATGTAGCGGGCTAAAATTGCCCTTATGTTTCACAGTCCCCGTTAAGTACACTTGGTGTACTTAAGGGGATAGTCAATTACTAAATTAAAGTAATTAGACCCAGCACTCGGGTGTGGTGCACATTTGTGACCAACCCTTGTTTTGTGATGCGCATGGGTGCATTCACATTAGGAGGGATGACGTCCAGCGTCATCCGTTACGCGAGGTATCTAGAAAGATACGCTCGCACTACATAATAAGTGTTATCTATAGAGATGTCATTTTGATTGGTAAAAATAGGTACATATGTTTAATACGATCAAATATAAATCAGGCTGAAAACTACTTCCTACTTGATAAGATCGCACGAGGAGCCGCGTTATCGCTCCCGTGACGACACTTTACCAGAGTTCTTAGTGTGTTGGGTGAGGTCGCTAACGCGCCGACCACAACTACCTCACTGCACGCAAGAGAAGCCGGTTAAACCGCTTCCTCGCTGGGCTAGGGTTTGTGTCTAAGTAGAGCGTGGCCGCATTACGACTTGCCCGCCTACACTTGGTAGCACTTGAAATCCTTCCCACGATTCGCATCTCTGCGTGTGTACCTGATGATGAGCCTCAATATTGATTGGGCTCATTTCCCCCACCTCTCCGAACATTATCGGGAGGTGGCAGGGCTAATGGCGCAGGGACTTGGTGAACAAGCCCTGGCCAGGCTCCTGGGTAGTTCTCCTGAGCAACATGTTGCTCAGTTGGAGCAGTTTGAGGCATTCGTGCTCGGACAGCGGAGGGCCGCATCCGAGGCACAGGGCCATGCTGCGGCGGAGTCCTTCACTCAGAATCAGGATGAACTGAGGCATGAGCAGGCTCGGAGCGAGGCTCTCAACAGGACTGTTGAGATGCTCTCTGCCCGGCCGCATCAGCCGAGGCCCATTCGGATGGACCCGCCCAAGTTCGATGAAACTGCGGCGCACACGATTGTCCACTGGCTTTTAGCCGTGGAGCAATGCGGTGTCACGCAGCTCATCGAGGACGACAGCCGGATGGTGTCGTACGCTATGTCGCATCTGCGCGGTAAGGCCTCAGAGTGGGCTTACTCGGCGCTTATGGCGGACAGAAAAGCGTTCCCCTCATGGGCGATCTTTAAGGAAAAGATTCGCGCCATGTACCAGCCGCCGAACAACGAATTGTTGTTTCAGGCGCACTTCTTTGGAGAGCGACAGGCGAAGCGATCTCTGCAAAAGTATGTGCAGGAGATGCGCTCGCTGTCGGCGTCCATTGCTGTAGGTCCGATTCCGGAGCACAAAAGGTGCCCACGTGTATAAACGGACTACGGCACGTCCCATCGCGACAGACCCTTTTCAGAAAGGTGCCGTCGATGATGGAAGAGACAATCCAAATTGCCTTAGTTGAGGAGCAATCCTACAACAGTGCCTCGGCGACAGCTTGGTATAAGCCGTCGGCCGAGAGGACAGGTGCCACTCCCATGGAGTTGGGCAATGCAGATGTTGTCTGTTATAAATGCGGCAAGCGCGGCCATGTGATGGCTCGCTGCTATGCCAGGGTCCCTGCGGGGGCGAAGACGCCCAGCAAGAAGACTCCCTACCCAACGGGCGATGGCAAGAACCAGCGTGCGAGACGCATGAGTTCTGCATCGACCACTGAGGGGTCGGGAAATGCAGGAGCGCAGTAGGGGCGGGATGCCCTACTGACGCGGACTCTGAAGCTACCCCTAAGTTCAGAGTTGTCGAACAAATGGGTAGCATAGTCCCTGAGGTCTCGAAATTTCGGACCTCAACCCTGCTGGTCTATAGCGCTCAAGTAAGAGGCTATGACCAGGTGATGACCCTCCTAGTGGAGTCGGGTGCATCACAAAATATTGTAAAATTCGCGGCTCCAAGACAGAGACCGGAGTCCCTTTGCCAGGATGGCAAGCCAGAAGAGGCGACCGTTCGTTTAGCGAACTGCGCGCTCGTTAAGTCTGAGGGAGTTCAGGTAGAACTCGCCTTCAGCTTTAGTGACTTCTCTTGTAAAGAGAAGTTCACAGTGCTAGGAATGGAGACTCCGTATGACCTCATCCTAGGCATGCCATGGTTGGCAAAGTACCAACCATGGATAGACTGGCGTACACGCACAGTTGCGAACTCTACGCAGGACACCGGAAAGGATGTGCTCCTGCGAGAGGCCTATGCAACTGATGTCGTGTCGAACACAGTTGAGGGTGCGTTGACGGGATGTCAAACGTCACCAATTCCTACCCAGCTCGTGGAGACTGAGGTAGTGAATAGGACGATGACAAGTAGTCATGCGTCCGAATGTCCTGCACAGAGCCGAGAGCCTGTGGCAGTAGACGGCGAGCTGACAAGAAGTCATGCGTCGCATAAACCGGCACAGTGCCAAGAGCCTGGTGCGGTTGGAAGGGGTGCGTTAGCCAGGAGTGCAACGGCACCCGCTTCCCAGAAAAAGGTCGTGGTGACTCGAAGAACGAGTACCCGACAGATTAGGACGATCAAAGGCACGTCTAAACGAGTGACCTTTGGATCAGTCTCTAATGAAGAGGACGGGCCTTCGAACGAGGTGTTCGAGGCCGTCAAAGACGAAATTGCGGAGGCATCCTCAGTTGAGGTGCTCCGGCAAGTCTTTAAATCTGCCGAGGAGATAGTAAATCTCCCGGAGATGTCGTGGGATCTGTTCCTTGCCGAATTAAAGGAAGGAAAGATCCACGAAATAGTC
>NC_090613.1:1082381-1087412 GCF_004359215.1 Bremia lactucae
GGTAGCAAGCTCCACATGTCGACCGCAGATCATCCCCAGACCGATGGCCAAACAGAACGTGCCAATCGGGTCGTGGCGGATGTCTTACGCACTATAGCAACTCCCAAAGAGTGGAGCAAGCAATTGCCCTTTGTGGAGTTCGCTATAAATAACAGTGTCCACGCCAGTACGGGTGAGACACCGTTTTATATTAACGGACTGCGCCATCCTCGGACGCCAGTCTCGTTTGTGCGCAGCCCGAGTCTTAGTGGGGGAGGGCCCCTCACTATGCTCGGTGCGAAAGAGGGACATAGTTTCGTCAATATGACGATGACCCATGAGGGTATCATCTCAAAGACAGAAACTTGCCCTAGTGACCCTGCCAGTTTAGCAGTGGTCAATAAAACTACGCCTTATGACCGACCTCTTGGCGGTATCATAGGCGAGTTTGATGCTAAAAGCGTGAGCGAGGCTCAACGCTTTGTGGATGAGCGATTAGCCATCACACGTAAAGTCCGTGACGCAATGGCAAGCGCACAGGACAAGCAAAAAGAATATGCGGACCGAAATGGTCACAAAAACAATGAACGCTTTAGAGTGGGTGAAAAAGTACTATTAAGTACTGCTACCCTACCTAAAAATGCAATTTCTGTACTACCTGGAGGTACTACGAAGTTGTTGCCGCGTTTCATTGGGCTCTTTACGGTGGTAGAAGAGGTTGGAGACCTAAAATTATAGGCTTACCCTTCCCCCGTATATGAAGACGCACTCCGTAATTAATGTGGGTCGTCTGAAACGGTGTTTAGACCCAAATGAGGTCACACATCCCCATCCGTCTAAGAAGACCGATGGTGACGCCGACTGTGAGTCGAGCGTCGTTACGGTGAGGGGGACGCTGAAGGCGAAAAGCTATCGGACCGATGCCTCCCACCACGAACAGGACTTATAAGCGAGGGACATTACGCGAGTAACGCGGATCCCTCAGCATTATCCATTCAAAGAGGTCCAAGCGAGTCTTCAGGCGTTCATAACCCTGACGAGCCTTCGCTCGGACATCAACGAGATCCGCGGTCAGTCGCGAGACTTGACCCTCGAAATCCGCAATACGCCGTTCAGCAGCGCTTAAAGAAAGTGACTGAACAGACGAAGGTAAGGCAGCCGCGATTATTTGGGCGGATTGAGTGAATTAGCGGCGCGCAAAGCTGCTCGCAGTTCCTCGCTTTAATTTGACGAATTTAAAAATGTAAATTCGTTCTCAAAGGGAAGGATGGTGTAACGGGCTGAAGTTGCCCTAATATTACACAGTCCCCGTTAAGCACACCAAATGTACTTAAGAGGATGGTCAGTTACTAAATTAAAGTAAGTAGACCCAGCACTCGGGTGTGGTGCGCATTTGTGGCCAAACCTTGTGCATGTGATGCACATGGGTGCATTCACATTAGGAGGGATGACGCCTAGCGTCATCCGTGATGACGACCAGCGTCATCCGTTACGCGAGGTATCTAGAAAGATACGCTCGCAATACATATTAAGTGTTATCTATAGAGATGGCATTTTAATTGGTAAAAAGGTATTTATATTAAATACGATTAAAATTAATCAGTCTGAAAACTACTTCTTACTTGATAAGTGCGCACGAGGAGGCGGATTGCCGCTCCCGTGACGACGCTTAATCAACGTACTTAGTGCGTTGGGTGAGGTCGCTAACGCGCCCACCACAACTACCTCACTGCACGCAAAAAAAGCTGGTTCAACCGCTTCCTCGCTGTGCTAGGGTAGGTGTCTAAGTAGAGCGTGGTCGGATTACGACGTGTCCGGCTTTATTACACCAGGAACTTACTACAAAGACTTGATCATATTGTTGCATGTAAATCTACAGCCTTGCCACAAATTCTAAAGATCCGTTTGCTTTCTAGTTCAAATTCTATCAATATCGGTCGATCATCACGTTAAACCTGAACCCTAGGAATGTTTTTAAATTTTAAACTTCACGGGCGTCGCGACTGTAACGGGGCACTGCCGACTTGTACTGCTTCAGTACAAGTCCACTTCGCACTGCTTCAGTGCGAGTGGTGCCTCACGTCACTTCACGTACACTAGTACGTGCAGAGGAAGACTCTCCTTAAGGACTTACTTTTAAGAGGGTTAAATAAAAACTGTACTAATAAAATAAAATTCTTCTGTTTCTATCTTTTTAATACTAACTTATTATAAACTAGTACAAAACATGTAATTAAAATCTTATCTGTCTTTCTCTCATTACGCGCTTCCAGCGCTGACTGGTCCGCGGAGCAAGTTGATGTAATGACCTATATCTACCAATGGATAAGCTTTCTAAATATTACTACATAAAGTAATATTCTCCGAATATTCTCTACCTTTTAGATACAATTAATTTACAACCTTTAAGTGTTAATTTCATGTAAACGATACACCCCGTTACATCACCCCTCCCTTAAACGGCAATCACTCTGAATGTTATTGGGTAAAGTGGTCACTATAAGACCACTTAATTAAAAAGTAATGTTGATAGGTCAGAACGATCATTTTAGATTCTACCGCATAGTTAACAAGTCCATGCGGTGTGCGGATAGTGCGGAGCCTTCGGCTGCGGTTCATGCAGCCGCGGGTGACGCACTATTGTCTCTTGCGGCAGACGTTCCGTCTGCCGTAGTATCGTCTTCTCCCGCAACACTAGATATTGCGGGTGCACGTGGTGATTCACCACGTGAATGCAACCCCTCTTTGAGGTCGACTTCGAATGTGAGTCGGACGAAATGGCCGACTCGGGGAGAACAGAACAGTCGCCTGATAGACGTCAAACGGCTGACTATGAGCCTCCGAAAAAGGAGGCTCAATCTAATAAACGTGCTAATAGCGCTCGCTATAGCCTGTTTAGTTCCGACGATGAGGATGATTCCTCATCGCCCGTTCCGTCCCCCGTACGGTCACCCGCACCTATTTCTGTGCGTGGTGATGACGATGGCGTAAGCCATCGTAATAAAAGTTCTTGTGGTACCCCTGCTTAAGTGGGTACCACTCAGGCGAGTAAAACAATAAAATGTCTCGTCTCGGCCCTTAAAAGAAGTTGTGGCTTTTGCCCGAACGGCTCCTCAATAGCTTGTCTGGAGAGACTACTCCTCACAATAAATATACCTTATTTATTGCGACAAAGCTACATGGCCTTGATCACAGCGCATAAACTTTCGCGCCAAGGAAGGTTTCTATATCGATGCTTTTCTTAAGATGGGTCTCGTCATACTGACGGAAGAGGACCTCAACGTCAACAACCAGCTGGGAACGAGGCTACCAGCAGTCATGTAAGGGTGGATAACCGCGCCAGCGAACCAGATAACTCGTTCGCTGCGCTTTCACATCACGGTGGTTTTGAATACGTTCCACAAGGAAACGTTGACCACCGTGGGAATCCACCAATGGTTGTGGCGGAGGAGGGAAAATTAGATCCGAACCGTGTGTCGGATCTAGAGTCGAAGATCGACAACCTCGATCACTTCCTCCATGATTTGACGGGGAACTTGATCACGAGCGCGGCAAGCGTCGCTCGTTGGAGCAGACGGTGCAGGCTCATTACATCGAACGGTTGGAAGACCGTTCGAAGAGTGCGTACTCCATGTTGGAGTACGAACGGAAATATCACGCTCTTTGTGATGAGCCGTGGTCCGCTCATCGCGGTTTCAAGGATCTTCGGACCCAACATGGGAATCTCCAGATTCAACATGAGAATCTGGTTCGTGAACACAAGAATCTTTTGGGGATTCCTGAAAAGGGTGGTCAGATCCGTCCTCGGAAGAAGCCGCATACTGATGATACGGGCGGAGCCGACTAACATAAAACGTAGGATGCGGTCATATTCTACGTGGCAATTCTATTGTGTATGCATTGCCTCTGCGATGCAGTACACAGAAAGGCTCAATGAACATAAGCAGTAGTTAACCACTACCCATATTAGTGACTACACGCTTAGGCAAGCTTACCGCAGAGAGTAGTACTAAGTCATGAATATTAAATGAAAGAACATCTGCTCTTCCATGTTTGTCTGCATTCTGTTTCTGACGGTCCACTGCGTTAGCAATGGAATCCTGAACGAAACGGATTATTGATTCTCGAATTAGCAGAAATTCTTCTGCTACTCATTTGTTTTTCTTTTCAGTACGCTTTGTGCGTACTGCCATGAGAGCATTCTCATCCTCGATGTCGATTTCTTCGACATCGACATCACTCGCGTCGTTGTTATTTTCGACGCGTGATGATCATGAGCCAGAATTGAATTTGCTCGTGGTAGTCCACCCCCCCTTAAACTAGAGGATCCCTCTAATTGGGTGGGTATGCGTGGATGGCGAAAGCCATTCACGAAGAGCGGTGTATGCGTTGTAGACGCATGCACCGAATTATTGATGGCGAATTCGACCATCGGTAAAAACTCGCTCCAATTCGGATACGATTGGACGTAACCTCGAATTATCTCTTCGAGGATGCGATTTACGCGTTCTGTTTGACCATCCGTTCCTGGGTGGTCGGATGTTGACATAGTCAGCCGTGTTCCGAGAGATCGGAACTCGGATTGTCAGAACTCCGTCGTGTAACCGTGAATCTCTATCCGAGACTAGCTCACGTGTAGACCCTGAAGTTTGAATACTGTGTCGAAAAAGACACGGACTCGGCCCGAAGCTGTGATCGACTCTGATACAGTAACAAGATGTACCATCTTGCTGAATCTGTATACAAAAACAAGGATTCCATTGTTTTTTGTGATCGTCTTCGGGAAATCCGAAGACGAAGTCCATAGATACGGACTGCCATCATTCTGTTGGAAGTCGCACAAGTTGGAGAGGTGCAAGGAATGAGGGGCTAGGCTTCAGCCGGTGACAGACCTCGCAAGCACGAATATACTTGCGCACGAACTGATACTGGTGGGGCCAGTAAAAGTCGCGACTGACTGTGAGGTAAGTCTTCTCACGTCCACGATGCCCACTTGTTGGTGCATCGTGACACTCATACATGATGCGCAAGCGCAAATCATTGTGAGTTGGG
>NC_090613.1:1091945-1104326 GCF_004359215.1 Bremia lactucae
GCAGAACTCATGCGTCTCGCACGCTGGTTCTTGCCATCGCCCTTTGGGAAGGGAGTCCTCTTGCTGGGCATTTTTGCCCCAGCAGGGACCCTGGCATAGCAGCGAGCCATCATATGGCCGCGCTTGCCGCATTTAAAACAGACCACGTCTGCATTGCCCAACTCCATAGGAGTGGCATCTGTCCTCTCGGCCGACGGCTTATACCAAGCTGTCGCCGAGGCACTGTTGTAGGATTGCTCCTCAACTAAGGCAATTTGGATTGCCTCTTCCATCGTCGACGGCACCTTTCTGAAAAGGGCCTGTCGCGATGGGCCATGCCGTAGTCCGTTCATAAACGTGGGCACCTTAATGTGCTCCGGAATCGGACCTACGGTTATGGACGCCGACAGCGAGCGCATCTCTTGCACATACTCTTGCAGAGATCGCTTCGCCTGTCGCGCTCCAAAGAAGCGCGCCTGAAGCAACACTTCGTTGTTCGGCGGCTGGTACATGGCGCGAATCTTTTCCTTAAAGATCGCCCATGTAGGAATCGCCTTTCTGTCCGCCATAAGCGCCGAGTAAGCCCACTCTGAGGCCTTACCGCGCAGATGTGACATGGCGTACGACACCATCCAGCTGTCGTCCTCGATGAGCTGCGCGACACCGCATTGCTCCACGGCTAAATGCCAGTGGACAATCGTGTGCGCTGCAGTTCCATCAAACTTGGGCGGGTCCATCCGAATGGGCCTCGGCTGATGCGGCCGGGCAGAGAGCATCTCGACAGTCCTGTAGAGAGCATTGCTCCGAGCCTGCTCATGCCTCAGCTCATCCTGAGTCTGAGTGACGGACTCCGATGCGGCATGGCTCTGTGCCTCGGACGCGGCTCTCCGCTGTCTGAGCACGTCTAAAACTACTCCAACTGAGCAACATGTTGCTCAGGAGGACTACCCAGGAGCCTGGCCAGGGCTTGTTCACTAAGTCCCTGCGCCATATGCCCTGCTACCTCCCAAAAATGCTCGGAGAGGTGTAGAAATGAGCCCAATCGATGCTGAGGCTCATCCTCACGTACACACGTAGAGATGCGGGTCGTGGGGTGTAGGCGAGAACGTCGTAATGCGGCCACGCTCTACTTAGACACAGACCCTAGCACAGCGAGGAAGCGGTTAAACCAGCTTCTCTTGCGTGCAGTGAGGTAGATGTGGTGGGCGCCTTAGTGACCTCACCCAACGCACTAAGTACTCTAGTAAAGTGTCGTCACGGGAGCGGTAATCCGTCTCCTCGTGCGCACTTACTAAGTAGAAAGTAGTTTTCAGACTGATTTGTATTTATTCGCATTACATATAAATACCTCTTTTTTACCAATCAAAAATGTCATCTCGATAACACTAATATGTATTGCGAGCGTATCTTTCTAGATACCTCGCGTTACGGACGATACTAGCCGTCATCACGGATGATGCTAGGCGTCATCCCTCCTAATGTGAATGGACCTATGTGCATCAAATACACAAGGGTTGGTCACAAATGTGAATTACACCCGAGTGGTGGGTCTAATTACTTTGTTTAAGTAATTGACCATTCCCTTAAGTAATCACGTGTACTCAACGGGGACTGTGTAACATTAGGGCATTTAGCCCGTTACAGCGCGCGTCAAGAGCTGACTTGACCGTGGAGCAAGTAGATATAATGGCCTATATCTACCAATGGATAAGCTTTCCGAATATTACTATGTAAAGTAATATTCTTCAAATGTTATCTACCTTTTAGATAATATATTAATTAACAACCTTTAAGTGTTAATTTCATGTAACGACCCGTTACACGTAGGCTAGCTTTGTTGGAATTCCCCTAACAAAGTACACGAAGCATCCTCTTTACTTCATCTTATTACAGTCAAACAATATATTAATAGCTGTACACCATCAGTTTCTCAGCCACAGATTCCAGCGTTGATTACAAAGGAATCGAGCAAAAAGACAAGTTCGATGACAGTTTGTTTGACAAAATCAAGTGTGAGGTCATGTGCCTAACAAAGTCGGCGCCGTGATTAGGCAATTTTGACAATTGCCTAATTAAAAAATGATGAGCAGTTGGCAATACAGACCAATCGAAGTAATATATTGTCATTTCAGGTTTATCAAACATAATAGATGCTAAAACTTAAGCAGCTTAAAATCCGCTCTCGAGCATACTGCGAATATAGACGACCTGACCAAACGCAATGCCCACGAGAACGACATTTGTGATCATAGACATCCACTTAACACGAGAGTTTGCACTTTCTGCAGCTACAAGAAAACGTTTGTTTTTATAAAACAAATTCTTATGTTCATATGAGCACCCACCATCTCGACTCATCCGTTCTCGATGCTTGACAAACGAAATGTCACCACGAAGATTAAAAACGGATTCTTTAAAAAACGCAACTTCGTGCATCAATTCCAGTCCAAGATCTATCAATCGCTCTCACATGTTCAGACATTAGCAGCTTTTTTTACGAGACAGCGTACCTTCAACAATTATTTGCGGGAAGTAGTCTGCGGCAACGTGATGGGTGCCGAACACAATAGCATCCCTGTCTCCGGGCGTGAAAATTAAAAAGGTGATAGTCTCCTCATTATTGTTTAATTTTTCCTCAAAGAGCTCCGTGACATCAAATGCAACATGACTGCCAAGCTCCGTTATGGCATCATCAATCACATAATCGCGATATCCTCCCGTGGCGAAATCCTCGAGTTTCTCCCATGTCACTGGATGCACAGCTTTGGGCAATAGCGCTAAAGCAATGTTCACGTACTCTCCGTCCGTGATGCGATCAACTGTTAGCAGGAGCTTTACGCGTGTACTGTCTCGAAGGATGCTACGCGAGACAGCTACGAGGTCAAACTCTATGATTCCCATTCTAACAGGTTGCCCTTTCACAGTAGTCAACGCCATTTGCGAATAGGCTGATACAGTAGGGGCGTCTTTGCTAATCGTCACCGCCAAATGAGGTACCAGCGTCAAGCTACGAGAACCAGCCGAGATGAAATCAAAGGAGTAAAAGAGCGTGATCGTTGACGACGCGCCTTTACGTTTGCGAAAGCACAAGTGATAAAGCCCGCTTTCGCGAACCTTGGCAGTCTCAAAGTTCGTTTGCTCACCTTTCCACATCATCACCTCGCGCTGTGATGGATTCTTCACCTGCAGTCAAAGTAAATTTTTTAGTGCGACTGTGCAATTAACTACTTAGCTTTCGTACCACAACATCGACTAGATCGTAGCTTTTGGGCTCAAGAATGCCAAAGCGAAAAAGAACCTTATTATCGGAAGCGCGGGCGTGAACCGCCTCCATAAAGCATTCCTGTTATAAATAGTTGAAAGAAGGCAACGAAGAATTGAATTACTTTATGCAGAATTCCTTCGAATGATATGAGACAGCGCACCTCAGCTCGGGATGTTAAGGTGAATTGGAAACGCGACGCATAGGCGCCAGGTAAGAGAATTAACGCTACTGTCAGTGATAGGAAGCCACGCATTGTTTATATCTTCTTTATAGGATTTTGGTATGAGCAAGGTAAAATTATTTTTTTATTTCATAGAAAGTTCTCATATCCTTCTTACAAAAATACGAGAATCGGCCATGTGACGGGGTGTGCGCTACATAAATACTATTTTTGATGAAAGGATTTGTAACGAGGTGTCCGTTACATAAATATTATTTCCTATAAGAGGAATATAAAATATTATTTCCTATAAGAGGAAACAAATAAAGAAGTAAAACAAAATTATTATCTTTATTAGTTTTGACTTAAATAGTTCTAATATTTCAAAATTGGATAATATTGATTCAATAAGACATTAGCTCTATTGATTGGTTGATTTAAGTCAAAATCAACCCCGCCAATCGTTATAGGACACATTGTGCGGTGCGCAAGGAGGCGCCATACTTTGTTAGATTTAATGTAATAAGTTCAGTAGTAGATAGAAGATTGTTGCTTAGAAACTAAATTTATTAATACAGTTTTACCTTTTCCTAATTCTAATCCTTTGTATTACCTTTGGAAGCTAAAGCCCCTCAGCTACTTAGAAACATTCCCTTTGTACCCTTGTGTACGTGAAGTTTCGAGGGACCTAACCTACACTGTAATCAGTGTAAGGTTAATTAGTACTGATCAGTACTGTGAAGGGTGCCCCGTTACACCTGGTTGCACTTCTTTTTCAGTTTTTAACGGCCCACCCAACATGGACGTGCTGGATGAAAAAGGAGGGAGCTTTCAAGCCCCTCAAGAAAGCTATCACGCAACGCGTGATAAAATCGCTCATTTGAGTGACCTTGATTGGAGAGCGATCAAAAGCATTAGTTCGGTCGTAGGCGGGCCAGCCGTCAGCGCAATATTGTTAACTTTACAAAGAGACGAGCAACATGCGGTTATAGTCGAGTTCATACAACATGAACTCGACGGGGCCCAAAGCAAAGTCGTGCTTTGAAGCATCAAATGCTTCCATCGAGATTTCGGCCCGATCCCACGCTGCTTGATGCGCGAAGGAGCCTTCAGTTTCACGTGGGGAAATTTTAAATCCACATCGGCGTAAGGGTTAATACCGGTATGTGTAAAGTACCCCTCTTCTAAAAACTCTCGGGAGTTTGAGGTACCTCTTCGGCAAAATTGCCCGTACGCCAATGACGTTTTTAAGCGCCAAGCTCAGGGTCAACTCGCGTCAAATGACGCTTACCACCACTTGAAGTGGAATTAGGTGGATCTAGAGCCTCGGTGCGGCATCGATCCATGGTTGCATGGTCAACCGTAGCACTGAATATCGGCTAGACCTTTCTTCGTTTTGTGGCATAAATGCCGAACGTAACTGGCCTTTGGCCTCAAGCTTGGCGATATCGAAGCGAAGCTTCCGTTCCAAACGAACATCAGCCACATCCGCAGACTCTCTGATATTCCAGATATTGCGGAGCCGGCGGGCCCGATGGACCCAGTTCTCAAATGAGACTTCGTTTTCACTTATGAAGAGTGTCGCGAGCAGTGATCTCCTCCGGCGTCCTCGCCGGGAGACCAGAGGTCCAGATGGCCAAAATGTGACCCGCGATCTCTTACGCTCTTACGCACTAAGCGGAGTGAATCTATATTCACTCTGAGCTTTAGCTACCTCGGCAGCTCGACGACGAGTTTGTTTTTCTATAAGGATTCTGCTCTTCATCGAGCGGATTCGTAATGATGTTGGACTCAGGGTCCTGTGTCATGCTCAATGCATTCAAGACATTAGCGGCGCCACGTTCTGGGAACGGATTCGGGGCCCGCCGACGTTCATCCAAAGGAGAAGGCGTGTGATAACGATGCTCTTTCTCCTCATCCTCTGATGGAGAGTGACTTTCAAAGTCCACCATTCCCTCATTGTCGAGGAAGGTGCTAAGAGTCTGTGACTCACGCTTAATTGTCGTGGGACAAAGGAAAGAATAAACACAACCGAACGGACAGCTGTTTAAATTCCAACCTCAAAGAGGAAATAAAGCGACAGTTGTCACTCGGTGTCAACAATCTGATTGAAGAGGGTGTTATGGGCACACATCGGTTGGAGAACTGTTGTTGTGGTACATTTACTTTGTGGGTAAAATACCCTTTTATCCTATTCTAAAATAGTTAATGACTTAAATTCCATGTATTATGGGTAACAAAGTGGCCGCCGCCAGATATAAATCTGGCGGCAAAAATCTATTTTTAAATTAGCTAGAGTAAGGTTTTAAATTAAATAATTATATAAAGTCCAGTTCCACTTTTGATGTTAAAGCGTTAAGTGCCTTCCTAAGGCTTGCGCATTGATCTGTGATAGAAAGAAACCTTTCTAAGGTGTATAGGCTTGGGCACTAGCTGCCACTTGGTTCTTCGAACCCCTGAATCCCTTGAACTAGGATTCCTTAAGCTTTAATAGCTTGTACGACTCCCTGAGTTGTTAAACCATTGGGGTTTTATAGAACTAAGAGACTCTCTGAGTCTAAAGCCTTCCTCTGGATTTAGGAGCGAGGGAGCTCCGCTACAGCAAGTGTTTTAAAGAGAGTCTTCCTCTGCATGTACTAGTGTACGTGAAGTGACGTGAGGCACCAGTCGCACTGAAGCAGTGCGAAGTGGCCTTGTTCTGATGCAGTACAAGTCGGCAGTGTAACGGGGTGTATCGTTACATGAAATTAAAGCTGAAGGTTGTCAATTTATATATTTTCTAAAAGGTAGATAATATTTGGAGAATATTACTTTATATAGTAATGCTCGGAAATCTTATCCATAAATAGGTATACGCCGTTATATCTATTTATCCTGCAGACTAATCAGCTGTAAATGTAAACAAAGAGAGAGAGAGAGGTAAGATTTCAATTGCATGTTTAGTATTAGTTTATAATTAAGTTAGCATTAATAGATAGAAAGAAGAAGAAACTTAATTATATTAAAACAATTTTCATTTAACCCGCTTTAAGGTAGTTGTCTTAAAGAGTAATCTTCCTCTGCACGTACTAGTGTACGTGAACTGACGTAAGGCACCACTCGCAACTGAAGCAGTACAAGTCGTAGTGCCCCGTTACATCTGGTAGCACTTTGTAGTCCGTCCAAGGACCACATTTCCTTCATCTAACATGGACATGTCAGATGATAGTGGGAGAAGCTAACACGTTTCGCGTGATAGCTACTCCTTTCTAAGTGACATAGAAAGGAGTGCGGTCGAACGAATGAGTTCGACCGTAGGTTGCGATGCCATCTTGGCCATGCTGTCCGGTTTGGACAGAGATGCCCTCAATTCAGCCATCGCCAAGTTCATACAGCATGAACTTGACGAGGTGAAAGAGAAGGTAGCCTTGCTGAATCAGCAAGGCTCTCAACAGGCAGAACTGTTGAGGTTACAACAGGTACAGACCCCTGTACCTGGGATGAGGCGTACGCGTCGTCTCGAAACTTTAAAGATTGATATCTCTAAGTATAAGGGAGTCGAAGAAGGTTTGTCGATTTGGACGACGCCCTAAGGGCACGTCACATCATCGACGAGCAAATGCAAATCGCATTCGCTCAATCAAATCTGGCAGGTCGTGCCAAAACTTGGGCATTGGCCTCAACATGAACTTGACGATATGAAAGAAAAAGTAGCCTTGCTGAATCAGCAAGGCTCTCAACAGGCGGAACTGTTGAGATTACAACAGGTACAGACCCCTGTACCTGGGATGACTCAAACGCGTCGTCCCGAAACTCTATAGATTGACATCTCAAAATATAGGGGAGTCGAAGAAGACTCTCTCTTGAGATAATTTGTCGAGTTAGACGATGCCATAAGGGCACGTCACATCATCGACGAGCAAATGCAAATCGCGTTCGCTCGATCAAATCTGCCAGGTCGTACCAAAACTTGGGCATTGGGCCTTAAGTTGCGCGACCCATACGTCTTTGGGTCGCTAGAGGTTTTTAAAACCCGACTCAAACAGACGTTTGAACCACCAAGGGCTGAGTTCAGAGCTCGTTCAGAGCTTCTGAAACTCAAGCAAGGCAAGCGTGATGTGCACGCATATGCCCAGCACATACGACTCTTAGCGAGTTGTATTACCAATAACCCAGTCCATGAACACACGTTGATTACGGTGTTCATGCAAGGTCTTACGGATGGTCCCGTAAAGACCCACCTGTTCCGCTTGGAACTGGATACGCTTGAAGAAGCAATATCCGTAGCGGAACAGGAGGACTTTAGCTTGAGACAGGCTCAAGCAAGTTCGTCATCATATCGTCCACCTAGACGACACGAACTAGGAGGTCCAGAACCCATGGACCTTTCCTATGTCGAAAGCGAGAAACCTCGCTTTTCGAATAATAAGCGATCGCAGAAATGCCATCGCTGCCAAAAATTGGGACATTACGCTCATGAGTGTAGTGCCCCACGTCCAGCACCAAAAGGTACTGAACGTAATTTTGGATCGTATGCCAAAAAGGGCAACGGTCGCGGATCCGACGTTGTTGCGAAATCGCAACAGCGAGGCGGACCGCCAAAAAATGGACGGGGTCAGTAGGGGCGCAACGCCCTACTGATCCAGCAACCTCAAGAGAATTTGCAAATCTCTTGACAAAAGTTGCTCCAGACACACAATCATTATGTGTCTCTGCACCTGGTGATGAGGTATCACTCATCACCTTGAAATTGAAAGTGACAAATGATTTGTCACTTAAAGCCCTAGTGGACTGCGGAGCGTCGAATAACTTTATTCGTCGCCAGTCACTAGAGGGTAGTAGGCTCAAATATATTGAGCGCGACATCCCTCCAACGAGGATGACGGTGCGTCTAGCGACAGGCGCATCGATAACAGTGATGAAACGCGTAGTGAAATTTCACTACACGTTAAGAAATTTACAGTATGATGATGATTTCATCGTACTGGATTTGGATGACAAATTTGATGTCATCCTGGGTTTACCTTGGCTAAGAAAATACGAGCCAAGGATCAGCTGGCAGCATCGATCCGTAAAGATGCCTGCCACTTGTTCATCAGATGGCCATCTGATGAACGTCTTGGAGCGTCCACAAGCGTGTGGATGTACTACGAGTGAGTGCGATGGCCTCACTTGTGGTACGGTCGTTAGTACAACCGCACAAGATCACAGTGTGATTACCAATCACAATGTGGAGTCAGCTGCCGGCGGCTGTGTTAATGCACAGGCAGCGCCGAAGGTCCACCACTCGAAAAGGTCGAGTGGATTGGGACATGAATGTACGCTTAGTGGGCGACATTCAAGGAGTATACCGGTTGCCCAGAAAGGACAACACGATGATCCAAGGTCGAGTAGAGAGTCGACCGTAGTGGACCCGACTGTGATAGCGCAATCACACTCGGAAGACGTTGAGGGAAGAGGTCCCCACGTATTTGAGGAGAAATCCCCTCAAATGGTAGAAGTTACTAGACTTCTANCTTGGAACTGGATACGCTTGAAGAAGCAATATCCGTAGCGGAACAGGAGGACTTTAGCTTGAGACAGGCTCAAGCAAGTTCGTCATCATATCGTCCACCTAGACGACACGAACTAGGAGGTCCAGAACCCATGGACCTTTCCTATGTCGAAAGCGAGAAACCTCGCTTTTCGAATAATAAGCGATCGCAGAAATGCCATCGCTGCCAAAAATTGGGACATTACGCTCATGAGTGTAGTGCCCCACGTCCAGCACCAAAAGGTACTGAACGTAATTTTGGATCGTATGCCAAAAAGGGCAACGGTCGCGGATCCGACGTTGTTGCGAAATCGCAACAGCGAGGCGGACCGCCAAAAAATGGACGGGGTCAGTAGGGGCGCAACGCCCTACTGATCCAGCAACCTCAAGAGAATTTGCAAATCTCTTGACAAAAGTTGCTCCAGACACACAATCATTATGTGTCTCTGCACCTGGTGATGAGGTATCCCTCATCACCTTGAAGTTGAAAGTGACAAATGATTTGTCACTTAAAGCCCTAGTGGACTGCGGAGCGTCGAATAACTTTATTCGTCGCCAGTCACTAGAGGGTAGTAGGCTCAAATATATTGAGCGCGACATCCCTCCAACGAGGATGACGGTGCGTCTAGCGACAGGCGCATCGATAACAGTGATGAAACGCGTAGTGAAATTTCACTACACGTTAAGAAATTTACAGTATGATGATGATTTCATCGTACTGGATTTGGATGACAAATTTGATGTCATCCTGGGTTTACCTTGGCTCAGAAAATACGAGCCAAGGATCAGCTGGCAGCATCGATCCGTAAAGATGCCTGCCACTTGTTCATCAGATGGCCATCTGATGAACGTCTTGGAGCGTCCACAAGCGTGTGGATGTACTACGAGTGAGTGCGATGGCCTCACTTGTGGTACGGTCGATAGTACAACTGCACAAGATCACAGTGTGATTACTAATCACCCTGTGGAGTCAGCTGCCGGCGGCTGAGCAAATCCACAGGCAGCGCCGAAGGTCCACCACTCGAAGAAGTCGAGTGGATTGAGACATGAATGTACGCCTAACGGGCGACATTCAAGGAGTATACCGGTTGCCTTAAAGGGATAACACGGAGATCCTAGGTCGAGTAGAGAGTCGACCGTAGAGGACCCGACTGCACTAGCGCAATCACTCTCGGAAGACGTTGAGGGAATAAGGCCCCACGTACTTGACGATAAATCTCCTCAAATAGTTAATGTTGAAATGACTAGACTTCAAGATCCCGAGGGATTAATCCCTCGGCAGCCTGTGGATAAATCCCAGGAAGAAACCGAGACATTAAATGTCTTAGTTAATAACGGTTCAAGAGTAGGTGCTTATACTCTTGATCTGTATGCGCCTCCGAAGTTAATTCAGAGATAAATCAATTATCAACCCTAGAACCTAAGCGGTTCTTGAGGATGACGCGGACTATGAAGCTTCTCCAAAGTTCAGAGTTGTGGAACAAATGGGTAGCATAGTCCCTGAGGTCTCGAAATTTTGGACCTCAACCCTGCTGATCTATAGCGCTCGAGTACGACGAGGCTATGACCAGGTGATGACCCTCCTTGTGGATTCGGTGCATCACAAAATTTTGTAAAACTCGCAGCTCTAAGAAAGAGACCGGCGATGTTTGAGTCAATTTGCCGGAATGGCAAGGGAGAAGAGGCGACCGTTCGTTTAGCGACCGGTGCGCTCGTTAAGTCTGAGGGAGTTCAGGTAGAACTCGACTTCAGCTTTAGTGACTTTTCTTGTAAAGAAAATTTCACAGTGCTAGGTATGGCGAGTCCGTATGACCTCATCTTAGGCCTGCCATGGTTGGCAAAACACTAACCATGGATAGACTGGCGTACACGCACAAATGCGAGCTCTACGCAGAACACCGATAAGGATGCGCTCTTGCGAGAGGCTTATGCAAGTAATGTCGTATCGAAGACAGTTGAGGTTGCGTAGACGGGATGTCAAACGTCACCAATTCCTACCCAGCTCGTGGAGACTGGGGTAGCGAAAAGGGCAATGACAAGTAGTCATGTGTCCCATAGTCCTGCACAGAGCCGAGAGCCTGTGGCAGTAGACAGCGAGCTAACAAGAAGTCATGCGTCGCATAAACCGGCACAGTGCCAAGAGCCTGGTGCGGTTGGAAGAGGAGCGTTAGCCAGCAGTGCAACGGCACCGCTTCCCAGAAAAAAAGTCGTGGTAACTCGAAGAACGAGTACCCGACAGATTAGGACGAATAAAGGCACGTCTAAACGAGTGACCTTTGGATCAGTCTCTAATAAAGAGGACGGGCCTTCGAACGAGGTGTTCGAGGCCGTCAAAGACGAAATTGCGGAGGCATCCTCAGTTAAGGTGCTCCGGCAAGTCTTTAAATTTGCCGAGGAGATATGAATCTCGTGGAGATGTCGTGGGATCTGTTCCTTGCCGAATTAAAGGAAGGACAGATCCACAAAAAGTCACACCAGTTACAGAAGAGAACTTGGTGGACTGCTGCTTGTTGTCCACCATGGACGAGAGCGTCCTTGAAACGGACAAAAAGAAACGGTTTGCTGCTCAAGGCTGGGATGCCTTGAGATACAGTCCGTTCTTTGAGGTTCTGTGGAAACATCGCGATGTGTTCCCAGAATAAGTGCCGAGCCGCCTACCAGCAGATAGGGGCATCGAGCACGAGATAGACCTCGAACCTGGCACCAAGTATTGTGTAACCAGGCAATGGCCGTTGCCGAAAGAACAAGTCGATTATATCGATGAGCTCTTCGACAAGCGAGCCAAGGCGAAACATGTGCGTGAGAGCAAATCGCCTCACTGCATCCCGAACTTTTGTGTGCGTAAAGCCACAGGTGGATGGCGCGTGGTTCATGCTTACAATGAGCTGAACACGGCGACCATAACGGCTCAAACGCCAATCCCGCGGAAAGATGTTTTGTTGAACTCCACGGGAAAGTCAACAATCTTTTCGCGTCGGATTTGAAGGATGAATACTATCAGGTACTCATGAGAGAGTCCGATGTTGCCAAAACAGCTGTAAGCACCCCAAGCGGTATGCTTTGGAAGTGGCTTGTGATGCCCCAAGGTTTGAAAAGCGCATTAGCGACATATAACCGGGTGGTGGCTCACGTGATGCGTCAGCACCGTGCCTACGCGCCTCATTACTTTGACGATGTATTCGTGCATAGTAGGGCCGAGGACGGGCTGAGCGCAATAGAGTCGCACAAGCGTCATTTAGACGCTGTGTTGCAGACTTTAAAGGACGCCCAATTGTACGTCAACTTGCAAAAGTGCGTCATAGGGGTCCCTGAGATACCTGTACTGGGCTGCATCGTTGGTACACATGGTGTACGAGCAGACCCAGACAAGGTAAAATCAGTAAAGGAATGGCCAATCCCACGGCATGTGAAGGATTTGCGCCAATTCCTAGGGCTCGCTAATTACTTGCATAAGTATAGCAAGAA
>NC_090613.1:1104425-1109524 GCF_004359215.1 Bremia lactucae
AATGTTCATTCATTTAATATTAATGATCTAGTGCTACTCTCTACGGTAAACTTACCTAAGCGATTAGTCACTAATGTGGGTAGCAGTAAACTACTACCCAAGTTCATTGGGCCTTTCCGTGTACTGCATCGAAGAGGCAATGCGTACACAATAGAATTGCCACGTAGGATGCGAACGCATCCTACGTTTTACGTTGGTCGGCTCCGCCCGTACCATCAGTACGCGGCTTCTTCCGAGGACGGATTTGACCACCCTTTTCAAGAATCCCCAAAAGATTCTTGTGATCGCGAACCAGATTCTCATGTTAAACCTGAAGTTTCTCATGCTTGTTCCGAATATCCCCGAAACTACAATGAGCTGCGGCCTTCAATTGTTCGATATGGTGAGTCTGCACCGTCTGCTAGAACGAGCGACGCTTGCCGCGCTCGTGTTCAAGACCCTCCTCCAAATCATGGAGAAAGCGATCGGTTTTGTCGATCTTCGACTCTAGATCCGACACACGGTTCGGATCTAATAATCCCTCCTCCACCTCAACCTTTGGTGGACTCCCACGGTGGTCAACGTTTCCTTATGGAACGTATCCAGAACCACCGTGATGTGAAGGGGCAGCGAACGAGTTATCTTTTTCGCTGGCGTGGTTATCCACCTTCACATGACAGCTGGGAGCCTCGTTCCCAGCTGTTTCCTGACGTTGAGGGCCTCGTCCGTCAGTATGACGAGACCCATCCGATGGTTCATAGGGCCCATCGGAAAACACGCGCCCCTGGCGCCTGTAAATTGATTGCAAAACGTCAATCGCGTCAAGCATCTCAATAGAGATGCGAGCCCCTCCGCAGGGCGAAGAAAGGAAAAAGACATCCTCTTTGTACCCTCTTCGAGTTGTCAGCACAACACGGACAGGGATCACCCCACGTGAGGCATGGAAGCCCAGCTTTACGTGACAACCGATGCAACTTATACTTTGCACCGGTTGGAGTTCTTTTCTCAATTTTAACGCTATTCGCGTAACGCTTTTGAAGCCAGGCTTCGCGTCCAATGTCTTTGACATTGCGAATGAACGCGCTCCAGGCTTGCATAAGCGAGACTTTATCTCGGTTATTATTGCCACTAAACCATCGATTGTTATGAAAAGCATCGAGATAGAAATATTCCTCAGCGCGAAAGTTCTTTGCGTTGGGACCAAGGCCTTGTAGCCTTGTCGCAATTAAAAAGTATATTTATTGTGAGGACAATAAATATACTTTTTTAATAGCTTGTCCTCCGGACAAGCTATTGATTAGCCGTACGGGCAAAAGCCACGGCTTCTTTTCAGGGGCGAGATGATACATTTTATTGTCTTCACTCTTCTAAATGGTACCCACTGAAGCAGGGGTACCACAAGAACTTTTCTTACGATGGCTTACGCTGTCGTCGTCACCTTGCACAGAAACACGTGCAGGTGACCGTATGAGAGATCATACGGGCGATGAGGGATCATCCTTATCGTCGGATCCAAATAGACTATTTACTCGTGTATCAGAATGAACCCTCTCATTCGAAGACTCATAGTCAGCCGCCTGACGTCTATCAGGCGACTGTTCCATTCTCCCCGCGTCGACCATTTCATCCGACTCGCATTCGTAGTCAACCGCCAAAGGGGTCGTATTTACGTGGTGAATCACCACGTGCACTCGCAACATCAAGTGTTGTGCGAGTGAAAAACACTACGACAGACGTTCGTCTGCCGCGAGAGATTACAGTGCGTCACCCGCGGCTGCACGAATCGTAGCCGAAGGCGCAGCACTATCGTCACCCCACATAAGTTGATTCTTCATGCGATGGAATTTAAAATGGTGGTTCTGACCAATCAAAATCATTTTAAGAATTAAGTGGTCACTTGACGACCACTCCATCCAATGACACTCAGAGTGATAGTCGTTTAAGGGAAAGGTGACGTAACGGGGTGAATCGTTGCATGAAATTAATACTTAAAGGTTGTTAATTAACATATTATCTAAAAGGAAGATAATATTTGCAGGATATTGCTTTATATAGTAATATTCAGAATTCGTATCCATAAATAGGTATAGACTATGATATCTATTTATTCCGCAGACTAATCAGCTGTAGGAGTAATCAAAGAGAGAGTTACAGATAAGATAGAGATAAGAATTCATTTATATGTTTGGTATTAGATTATAATTAAGTTAGCATTTACAAGATAGAAAGAGAGAAACCTAATTATATTAATACGGTTTTCATTTTAGCCTCTTTAAGCTAATTACCTTAAAGAGAAGTCTTCCTCTGCACGTACTAGTATTCGTGAAATAATGTTAGGCACCACTCGCAACTGAAGCAGTGCGAAGTGGACTTGTACTGAAACAGTACAAGTCGTAGTGCCTCGTTACAGTCGTGGTGTTTGTATTCGTGACAATCGAGTATTGGTTGGTGGGACGGAGCCACAATGCAAGCGACTCTTCCTCTTTCTGGTTGTCTTCTACCTCTACACATCGTCGTATACGTACGTGGGTCAGTGGATGTCAGCAGTGATGCCAAATGAAAAGGTCGCGAACATCGCTGTCGGGGCTCTGTCGTGTTTTTCATTTTATTCCCGAAATGTCTCTTACCTCTATTGTAACGGGGTGTATCGTTACATGAAATTAACACTAAAAGGTTGTTAATTAATATTATCTAAAAGATAGATAATATTTTTGGAGGATATTACTTTATATAGTAATATCCTGAATTCTTATCCATAAATAGGTATAGGCCATTATGTCTATTTATTCCGCAGACTAATCAGCTGTAGAAGTAATCAAAGAGAGTTACAAGATAAGATAGATAAGAATTCATTTACATGTTTAGTATTAGCTTATAGTTAAGTCAGCATTTACAAAGATAGATTAAGAGACACTTAACTATATTAATACAGTTTTCATTTTACCCTCTTAAGTTAATTTGTCTTAAGAGAAGTCTTCCTCTACACGTACAGTGTACGTCATCTAACGAAAGGCACCACTCACAACTGAAGCAGTGTAAAGTGGACTTGTACTGAAACAGTACAAGTCGCAGTGCCCCCTTACACCGCCCACTCGATCCACTGGTGCGTTTAAACCGAAATCCTTTTTAGACTTTACACCTTTTGTCTGCTTTCCTTGCGCACACGTCACGCAAATTGGCCTTACATTGTCCGTCAGTTTAATACCCGACGCTGGGTCCTGTGCCATGCCCTCAAATTGTATCGTACCGAAATGACCAAATCGAAAAAAAATGAAAATGCTCCAATTAGCCTATATGAGCGTTTGCTTTGGGTAATTTTACACTATTATCTTGAATGCTAGCCAGCAAAATGCTTAAAGGGTTAGCGTGATCAGAAACTGCATGTACCGCAAGTACATTGCTCTCCATTACCACGTCAATCACTGCCTTTCCAGTACAAATAATTATGCGTCGTTCCATTTTGTACTCTAGTGCGTACCCTTTTCTAAAACATTCCACACAAAACAAACGTTACGATCAAGCGATGGGTCCAAATAGTAAGTCGTATCTTAAGCTACTTTCCCTCGCTGTCATGGTCATAACCTCACTTCCCATCTTAGTCACTAAGCATTCTTCTGTCAGGCAGCAAGCACTCGCTCTTGCAGTCGCTTGCATCTTCGAGGAAATTTTCATCACTAACCAAGTGACAGCTGGACCCACTATCGAGAATCCACGTGTCTCGATTACTTGACCCCGTATTCCGCTCAGCAATTATAAAACTTTTTTTCACACCGGCTTTTCGCTCCTAACTCTTTCGTTTCTGCAGCTCAGCGCTTTATATATCCAATCTTCTACCACGAGTAACACCTCCGAGTATCTGCTTGCGGCTTGCGATCGCTGATGCTTACCACTACTACTACTTCTCTGCCAACCGCCTTTCCTTTCCTTTCCTCTTCTCATCTCATTTATCACAGACCGAGGAAAATGACACATTTTTCTGCCTGGCGAAAGTTATCCGAGCGCGTGTGATCATACATAGCCATCATAACAGTGCGCAGCTCACTTGAAGTATGTTGCACCACATTATCCAGTCCAAATGACTCAGCACCGCCACAAGCGTCGCTTAAAGCAACCAAATAGAAGTAGTATTTAGGCCATGACCTTTTCGGATCTTTTTCCTTTTCATCAACTTCATTGATTGCGCTGGTTTTATCATTGTCTTGAATGTCTGGTGCAGTCTATCCATGACGTGCTCAAGCGTAGAATTCTGAAGCCATCACCTCTCAAGTTGTTTGTTTAAGTACCGTTCGGCTGTTCCACTAAGATAGTGGAACAGTAAATCTGCTTTAATCTCTTCACTCCATTGAAAACCACATGCGAACTGTGCCAGGTCAACTTGTCGAAGAAAGCTTATTCCCCAGTCTAAAACCCAGGCCTAAGCCCTTGGATTAGCTTTTTGCCATCGAAAACACGTATACCAAGCTCCTGCTGACGAGTGTCCGGTACACGAATTAAATACTGACTCATATTGGGGGGGGTGAGGAGGTTTTTGTGGCTGCTGCTGATGCATCAGCATCTTCTGAGGCTGCGACAGGGGGTTTGCAATGACACTGGCTTATAAAATGCCCCGTTCTGTCGCTCAACATGCGGCTTCTTTCCACGATGTAGTGAGGTGGTCTAACGTACGACGGAGCCGGACTCTCGTAGACCTGCCCACGCCTCGACGGCGTGCGATAGAGCGCATCCACTATCATTAGTGTCGCATCAAAACTTCGAACGAGTGCACTACCAAAGATGTCAGTTTCAATGGCACCTGTTTTGCGCTCTTCTTCGTTCCGCTTAATCTGAGAGACTTTCAGCCTCCTCGGACATTCTTGGAGACCCTCAAGTGCGGCGACTATCGTCCCAATCACATTGCTGTCTTCAATCGTTTCGTGAGCTTGAGCGGCAAAACTCACGCGCGGAAGATGTGATAACTGTCTCGTAGACGACACTTTGAGGTGGCGGCTTCATGACGTCATCACGTTCCCTATCTGAACCTTGTCGGCTCATATTGTAACGGGGCACTGCGACTTGTACTGTTTCAGTACAAGTCCACTTCACACTGCTTCGGATGTGAGTGGTGCCTCTCGTTAAGTAAC
>NC_090613.1:1109624-1111148 GCF_004359215.1 Bremia lactucae
ACCCTTGTGGATGTGATGCACATGGGTGCATTCACATTAGGAGGGATGACGCCCAGCGTCATCCATGATGACGGCTAGCGTCATCAGTTACGCGAGGTATCTATAAAGATACGCTCGCAATACATATTAAATGATATCTATAGAGATACCATTTTAATTTAAAAAAATAGGTATTTGTATTTAATTCTATTAAATATAAATCAGTCTGAAAATTACTACCTACTTGGTAAGTGCGCACGAGGAGACGGATTACCGCTTCCGTGACGTCACTTTACCAGAGTTCTTAGTGTGTTGGGTGAGGTCGCTTGCGCGCCCACCACAACTACCTCACTGCACGCAAGAGAAGCAGGTGCAAACCGCTTCCTCGCTGTGCTAGGGTGTGTGCTTGAGTAGGGCGTGGTTGCATTACGACGTGCCCGCCTACACTTGGTAGCACTTGAAATACTTCTCACGACCCGCATCTCTGCGTGTCTACGTGAGGATGAGTCTCAACATTGATTGGGCTCATTTTCCCCACCTCTCCGAACATCATCGGGACGTGGCAGGGCTAATGGCGCAGGGGCTTGGTGAACAAGCCCTGGCCAGGCTCCTGGGTAGTCCTCCTGAGCAACATGTTGCTCAGTTGGAGCAGTTTGAGGCATTTGTGCTCAGACAGCGGAGGGCCGCGTCCGAGGCACAGAGCCATGCTGCGGCGGAGTCCGTCACTCAGACTCAGGATGAGCTGAGGCATGAGCAGGCTCGGAGCGAGGCTCTCAACAGGACTGTTGAGATGCTCTCTGCCCGGCCGCATCAGCCGAGGCCCATTCGGATGGACCCGCCCAAGTTCGATGGAACTGCGGCGCACACGATTGTCCACTGGCTTTTAGCCGTGGAGCAATGTGGTGTCGCCCAGCTCATCGAGGACGACAGCCGGATGGTGTCGTACGCTATGTCGCATCTGCGCGGTAAGGCCTCAGAGTGGGCTTACTCGGCGCTTATGGCGGACAGAAAAGCGTTCCCCTCATGGGCGATCTTTAAGGATAAGATTCGCGCCATGTACCAGCCGCCGAACAACGAAGTGTTGCTTCAGGCGCGCTTCTTTGGGGCGCGACAGGCGAAGCGATCTCTGCAAGAGTATGTGCAAGAGATGCGCTCGCTGTCCGCATCCATAACCGTAGGTCCGATTCCGGAGCACATTAAGGTGCCCACGTTTATGAACGGACTACGGCATGGCCCATCGCGACAGGCCCTTTTCAGAAAGGTGCCGTCGACGATGGAAGAGGCAATCCAAATTGCCTTAGTTGAGGAGCAATCCTACAACAGTGCCTCGGCGACAGCTTGGTATAAGCCGTCGGCCGAGAGGACAGATGCCACTCCTATGGAGTTGGGCAATGCAGACGTGGTCTGTTTTAAATGCGGCAAGCGCGGCCATATGATGGCTCGCTGCTATGCCAGGGTCCCTGCTGGGGCAAAAATGCCCAGCAAGAGGACTCCCTTCCCAAAGGGCGATGGCAAGAACCAGCGTGCGAGACGCATGAGTTCTGC
>NC_090613.1:1117752-1132647 GCF_004359215.1 Bremia lactucae
TTTCAGCCGTCGACGTTGGCAGCCATGAAGGCATACCACGTGACGAGCTCATTGGCCTCTGAGATAAAAGAGAGCTACAGTCAGGACGACCACTGTCGCCTGCTGTTGGATCACTTCGGTGGACGAAAGGTTTCCCTTCCGTCGCACCTGAAAGCTAAGCTCAATCGCTTTAGCTACAGCGATGGCCTGTTATGGCATCAGCTGTCACCTTGTGATCCCTTGAGAATCTATGTGCCTCATGACACAGATCTCAAGTTGATGATCCTTCACGAGCTCCATGATGCACCATCTAGTGGGCATCTGGGCCGTGAAAAGACATTCTTACGAGTGTCAGAGGAATTTTGGTGGCCACACCTATATAGATGGGTGGCCAACTATATTCGCTCTTGCGAACAGTGTCAGCGCATTAAGCCTGCACCGTCCAGCAGTGCGCCACTGAAGCCGCTACCGATTCCAACCAACTGTTGGAAGTCAGTAAGTCTGGACTTCATGTTTGGCATGCCGCTCGATGATAAGGGTCGGACAGGGCTAGTCGTCTTTGTAGACAGACTGAGCAAGATGGTGCATTTAGCACCATGTAAGACATCGATCACAAGCAAGGAGGCAGCTCTCTTGTTCCTGGATCATGTTTACCGACTACACGGGATGTCCGAGTCCATAGAATCGGACCGGGATCCACGTTTTACGTCTGTTTTTTGGCGACATGTGTTCGAGCTGCTTGGTAGCAAGCTCCTCTGGACAAATATCAGAAAAAAAAGGAAGGGCTGATCTGGAGCTATAGAGAAAGCTAGGGTTGATAAATTCTAGGAGCCTATTAATGAATTTATCAAAACCCAGATGGTGTAACGCACTGCTATAACCCTAGTAAATTAACTATATACCACATAAATGGTCAAAAATTTGCCGGCTGCCATCACGATCTGAGTTAAAAGCTATTTTTTTGCCATCAAAAAGCTATTATAATCTCTGACATTGACTTCTGTCCAAAGCGAATTTTTTGAACTTGCTGGAACTGGGATTCTTTAAGCAAATGCTATACTCCAGATAATAATGGAAATAAAATCGATGGTTGGGCGGTTGGCTGGACTGTTTTTATTCCCCATCCAAGAATTGGTATAGCCTCAAGCTCTTCTCTAAGAAAGCTTGCTTAAACCTATTTGTCTTCCTGAATTTGGGCCTTCTAGTTTCTTCTTTAATAGGTGAAATAGTTACAAAATTTTGGTATGCTTCTATCTAAATATATCAGATTGGTTTGAATAACCTTATTTTCTGGATAGTTTTATTTTAGAAGATCTCTCAGCAAAATCTACCTTAAATGATTTAGCATTGCAGGATAAAAAGCTAGTAGCTAAATTAGTCTGCAGAAATCAACTTCTTACCAGTATTGAATTTAGTTTATTATAGGAGCATCTCATATATTAGGCCAAGATAGTTTACTAAAATCATTTAAAGATAATCTAGAACTGGTGAGCTTTGAAGCAAGTTCAAAACTACCTTTTTTTAAACTAAGCAAAACCTCTTAAGCTATAGTCACCTAGGTTAAAGCGGTTTAATTCTTTGCGAACTAAAAAAGTAATCCAGCAAATTGACATCAATAGTAAATTTCGTTGTTTTTGCGTTTTCATCATGAAAATTGCCCTCCAGTTGGATTGACAATAGGAACTCCAGCTAATAGGTGGAAGGGCGAGAGAGCGAAGTGAAATTATTTGATCCAAAAAAATATTCAGAACACATGATAAAAAGGTTAAAGCATTAGCATAAATTTACCTTATGAAGATTACGCGTTGAATTTCTCGCTTCTTAAGGAGCAATTTTCTTGGCCTTCTAGTTGCATGATTAAACCTATTTGGATATAATTCCTTAACGCGAGCTTTCCAAGGCCCTTCGAGAATATTTATCATAGCGTTGCAAATAAACCTATACTAAACCCGTTTGCGGGTCGAAGCCTGCACATGGTGGAATTTTGCCAGCTGTAAAAGTATCTACTAAATAATGGGGCACTTATTAATGATAAAAAATGCAATGATTGCTATGCAGCATAACAACTTAGTAGAAGCTAAATATTCTATGACTTTGCAGCAAAAAAAGGTGATGATTTTCCCGATGGTCAACAGAACGTGCTAATCGGGTCGTGGCGGATGTCTTGCGCACTATAGCAACTCCCAAAGAGTGGAGCAAGCAATTGCCCTTTGTGGAGTTCGCTATAAATAACAGTGTCCACGCCAGAACGGGTGAGACACCGTTTTATGTTAACGGACTGCGCCATTCTCGGACGCCAGTCTCGTTTGTGCGCAGCCCAAGTCTTAGTTGGGGAGGGCCCATCACTATGCTCGGTGCGAAAGAGGGACTTCGTCAATATGACGATGACTCATGAGGGTATCATCTCAAAGACAGAAACTTGCCCTAGTGAACGTGCCAGTTTAGCAGTGGTCAATAAAATTACGCCTTATGACCGACCTCATGGCGGGCGGTATCATAGGCGAGTTTGATGCTAAAAGCGTGAGCGAGGCTCAACGCGTTGTGGATGAGAGATTAGCCATCACACGTAAAGTCCGTGACACAATGGCAAGCGCACAGGACAAGCAGAAATAATATGCGGACCGACATGGTCGCAAAAACAATGAACACTTTAGAGTGGGTGAAAAGGTACTATTAAATACTGCTGCCCTACCTAAAAATGCAATTTCTGTACTACCTATAGGTACTACGAAGTTGTTGCCGCGTTTCATTGGGCTCTTTACGGTGGTAGAAGAGGTTGGAGACCTAAATTATAGGCTCACCCTTCCCCCGTATATGAAGACGCACCTCGTATTTTACGTGGGTCGTCTGGAACGGTATGCAGACCGAAATGAGGTCACATATCCCCATTCGGCTAAGGAGACCGATGGTGACGCCGAGTGTGGGTCGAGCGTCGTTCGGCTGAGGGGGACGGAGAAAGTAAAAAACTATCAGCCGACCGACTCCTCTCATCTCAAAAAGGACTCGGAGAGCGAGAGACATAACGCGAGTAAAGCGGACTCCTCTGCATTATCTTCTCCAAAAGGTCCAAGCGAGTCTTCAGCCGTTCACAACCCTGACGATCCTTCGCTCGGACACCATAAAGATTTGAGGTCAGTCGCAAGACTTGACCCTCGAGATCCGCAATACGTCGTTCGGCAGCGCTAAGAAACAGCGACTGAACGGACGAAAGTAAGGCAGCCGCGAGTACGTGGGTGAGATCGCCACTCCTATCGGGCGCCGCCTGCACTAATGGGTGAATGCGGGTGGGAATCAACGCTTCCTTGTTGGAAGGTTGCTTGTTCACCGCTCCGTGAGGCAAAGGTATTACATCCTCGTCCAATGGAGAGGTTACCCGCAGAGTTTCGACTCTTGGAAACCGATCGATACCCTACGTATTGACGTGCCCGGCTTGGTGACTGCCTATGAAAAGAAGCACCAGCTGAGGCTTCTTCGCTAGTCTCAAACAGACTAGCAAAGGTAGGAAAGAGAAGAAGCAAGGGGTACACTACCACCAATGATTTTTTCCACACGCAAAACAAACGAACTTAATTCGCTGCGACCGCTGTTTCATCGCATACGGAATGCGGATGAATGCGGCGCAAGAATTCCGCCTCGTATTGTTCGGGGGATTCGTTTGAATGCAACACGACCGGGATCGGGGTATACGTCTAACCGCTTTTTCCCCTGAACCTTCCATGAATTAAAGGTACCATAATAATCATGAGCGTCTAGAATAGCGCGCTCTAGGAGCGACGCTTTTGGCCCATTGATATGAAGCCATTCAGATAGAAGGGCATAAGCGTTTTGCAACCGGTCACATAGCCACGTTCGATACGACTGGCTTGCGACAGAACAATTGCGTGTCGTCGGTGGAGCCTTATATTCAGGCTCCTCAATATCTTGACCATTATGAATAATGATCTGAGCAATAGACGTTGCAGTTCTACCCAACGGAGAAGCAGCTGCGCCTTTATGGGCAGCGCTCTCGTCAATGGTCGCTGCGCCCGCCAGCGCAGACGACGAAATAGCATTAGATACTTTGTTGTCTCCATGTTTGAAGCAATGAGAGGAGTTTGAATGGGCAAAATGCGCCATCATCCTTCCTCATGAGCTCGTTGTCCGCATCATAACTATGAGGTGATGGCAGCGGTGCCGACTCATCGTAGTCGACAATGATTGACGGATCTACATTCTTACTGTGAAAGCGGGATGGATCATTGAGTCCAATTAACGCGACAGCAGCAGTTGCTGAACTGTGGCACTAGGTGCCTGCGGCGTATTAACGCGGCGCGTGCGCTTCGTGCGTGGTTGAGGGTGTGTTTACGTAGACGACTCACCAACCTTGCCCAATTTAGGTGGCATATAAGGATCCGTGTAAACCACAGGTAGCAAGAGTGAAGGAGAGCACTAAGCGGCGCGTAAAGCAGCTCGCTGCTCCTCTGTCCTCTTTGACGAATTTCAAAATGTAAATTCGTTCTTGAAGGGGGGACGGTGTAACAGGCTAAGTTGCCCTAATGTCACACAATCCCCGTTAAGTACACTTTGTGTACATAAGGGGATGGTCAGTTACTTAAGTGAAGTAATTAGACCCACCACTTGGGTGTGGTTTCCATTGGTATACACGCTTGCGAATGTAATGTACATAGGTTCTTTCACATTGGAAGGGATGACGATACGTGTCATCCTATTCAGAAAGATGCGTTCGCAATATATAGTATTGTATATCTACAGAGATGACATTTTATGATGGATAAATAGGAATTTATATTTAATACGAATAAAAATAAATCAGTCTTAAACATACTCTATACTTAATAAGTGCGCACGTAGAGCCGGATTACCGCTCCCGCAACGCCACTTTTATCAGTGTACTCCGTGAGTTGGGTGAGATCGCTAAGGCGCCCACCAAGAACCTCACTGCACGTGAGAAGGCGGTTAATCGCTTCCTCACAGTGCCCGAAGGTGTGTGGGTGCGTAGTACGTGGCAGCTTTGTGTAACGCTCGTCTACACACCGGAAGGTGCTTTAATGCGTCATGCGCGGTCGTCACGCTTTTCACGGCTATAGTCGTGCTGATACATTGAGCCCACAGAGAATGGAAGCCGCTTGCGCGTTCCTGGCATCATTTGGCTTATTGATGGATTGTATTTCGTAATACTAACGCTATTATTTTTATTAAATTAATATCTTCTCTTCACGCGATTTTCCCATGCAAAAAAGTTGCGACCAGCAATCGGGTATCCCTTCCATGAATACGCATCAATTGCTGACGAAGTTTCTTAACAATCTTAGTTTCGAAGAGCTTGAACAATCATTTCAAATCTCGCTGCACACATGGTTGGTTTAAGTCTCATGTTTATCTAAAAGTTGCAGTGGCATTTACGTGAAAATTCACAGCGTCTGTAACGGGGTGTCCCGTTACATAGGTAATATTTCCTATGAGAGGAAATAAATAAAGAGCAAAATTATTATCTTTATTAATTTTGACTTAAATAGTTCCAATAATACCAAATTTGATATAATTGATGCAATAAGACATTAGCTCTATTGATTGGTTGATTAAGTCCAAATCAACCCCCCATCGTTTCAAGACACGATTGTGCGGTACGCAAGGAAGCGCCATACTTAATTAGATATTAATATAATAAGTTCAGTAGCAGTTAGAAGATCGTTACGTAGGAAACTAAATATATTAATACAGTTTTACTTTTTTCAAATTCTAAATCCATTGAATTATCTTTAATAGGTTAAGACCCTATGACTACTTAGAAACCTTCCTCTGTACTCTTGTGTACGTGAAGATCAAAAGGGGACCTGCACTTTATTTAATTGTATAGATCTAAAAACCTTACCCTAGCTAATTTAAAATAGATTTCGGCCGCCAGATGTCTCACTACAAATTGAGGCCTCGGCTGAAAATCTAATGAGATTAACGCGTAAAAGATTGTCCATAAATACGACGGCGATTTGAAGATAAAGAAATAATCAGCGAATGCCAGTTTCATATTACGACGATATCACGAACTCGGAAATTTCAAAGAGGCAGACAGCACTCGCTTTTGCTGCAGCTGGCCAAAGACCATTCTTCAAATTCTTATATTGTTTTTCATACTGAGCAGAGGTCTGACTATACAACTTTCGGTGATTCCTGCGATCGGATCCAGTGGTCTCGCCCTCTTACAAATATGTATGCAGTCCCAAGACTTGTTTTGAAGCGTTGACGAACACTCACGTTAAGAAATAGTAACTTCGTTAAAAACTGTCTCGTCGAATATGTGTCAAAAAAGCTTAAGTGTACTTCAGCTCAAGTACTGCAACCTCTTCACCTAAAGAATTTGCAGTCATATCTCCTTCTCGGTCTCAAGTTGAGTTTATAGGTCAAGAGGTTGGCTAAGATTGTTTCAGTCCATCAAGGTAAGAGAGCCGACTGAATTCATGCCATTAAAGCAAGTACTATTGACAAGTATCAATGTAATGGAGGACACATCGGTTGGAGAACCGTTGTTGTGGTACATTTACTTTATGGGTAAAATACCCTTTTATGTCATTTTTAGAATAGTTAGTTACTAAAATCCTATTTAAATGTGGTCGCCACCAGATATAAATTTTATCAGCGGCTATTTTAATTGATTTCCTAAATTGCTTAATTTTGTTGTGAAACATCATAGCCTTTAAAATTTGCTTCCCCCTTCTAAAATATGAATTTTGTCCGTGTCAAATAATTAATGTGACAGAAGGGGGCAATTGTTTAAAAAATGCTATTTTATAGGACTGATGCATCACAAGAAAATAAACTACATTTTCGTAATCAAAAACTAAATACGAATTTAATCAATCTTAATATTTATAAAAATTGCGCTCCTTGTCACGCCAGATTGTTGCCCTTTGCGAGAAAATTGTTAAATAGTGCTGCCACTTTGATATAAACAAATGGACTCGGCGCGTACGCCCAAGCGCAAGCGGCGGCGCCGCGAGTCGAGCTCGACAAAACGCACTAATAAAAAGTCAAGCTCCTTGTCATCCGTTGCCAATAAAAACACTGGTTCGGTTGGCAATGAGGCTAAGATTGTGTGGAACGACTCGCCCGCGGACAAGCAAATCAAAGTGTCGGGTACTGGCAAAATGGCGGTCCGAAGGGAGATGCAGGGATTTGTTGGGCGACTGGCACGCGCGAGTCAGCAGTCACCTCCTTCTAATAGTAAAGATGACATTAAATTAGGTCGAAAACGAGTCTGCGCGCGTGAGAAGACCGAACCATCGGACGACGAGAAAGGTGTTTTTTAAAAAAAAAACTTTGTTGTCAATATTTCTAATAAAAGGTTTCCTTTAGCTTCAAGTTGCTGTCCATACCCAAGTGAAGACGTAAATCAGAAGGCGGTCACTTCAACTTCGAAAAGATCGCGGGAGAAAAGCGACTCCCAAGACGAGCTATTTCATGTGCTTGATCAGATGGAACAGAAATACGCGAGTCCTGATGGCTTAACGAAGTCGAAAATTTTGCCGAATCGTGGCCAATGCGCGGATGTGAACAAGTCGCTTCAAATGGGAGCTGCAGCGCTGATGGAAGACGTTTGCTTTACGTCAGTGTCAAGTTATTCCTCGACAGGAACTCAAGAGGCAAGTACGACGCAGGAACGCCCTCGACATGTGGAAGTGGTCAAAGCACTGAAGGCTATCCAAGAGCAAGAGGGCAGCAAGACACAAGATCTAATTGCAAAAAAGATCGTGATCGATTCAGATCCATTTGACGATCTGACGGATGAATCCTGGGCATTATTAGACCAACTCCAGAGCCAAAGAAACCACGCGGAAGCTACATGTCAACAGTCACAGACTGATTGCGAACCGTTTGCTTTGACTCCACGGCCTGTGCCGTCAGTAGTGTCCCTCAAGCCAAAGCACGAGCTTCCAATCATTCCTGAAGTTTCTCCTTTCACATTAGGGGTGCGATCAATGCATGGCGAAGCTTGTGACAATTACATGCGCTATTTAGTGCTTGAAGTAGACCGTAACGTTGTTAATCGCTCGCTCGTATTGCGTCTATTAGATAATCAAGAGATGCAACTCGAAGCAATTTTACAAGACGACTGGTATGAGCTGACTGTGGATGCAGGTGATACAATCAATCTTATCTTTACAGAGCAATTCAAGGAAAAAAGTGAGGAAGGAAGACAGGAGCAGATTTGGGTAGATAAAGCCAAAAATCTTGTGGTCGTGCATCCGGATATATTGGTATGGAATTAATTATTTGTTATTGCCATGCTCGTGAACTAAAGGGGGGCATATGCATCATGATAGGTATCCCCCACAAGAGTGACTACAAGTTTTGGGTGCTTGCGACGAGCAGTTGTTCAGGAGACATTAGCGGTTGCTGGGGTGATGAATAAAAAGGCATTTTTAGGGACTTTGAAGCATGAGTTGTTTGAATTTGCATTGTTGAACGGCTTGGACAAAACTCGAGGCCTTTACGAAGCAGCAACACAAATTGTACAAACCAAGTACGTCACTTGTACGCGAATTTAAAATAATTGCCTGATATTTGAATAGTATTTTAGGTCTTGTGGAGTGTGGAATAAATGAAGAAGATGCCTTTTTTGAGCTTGAAAGGGTTATCGAAGACTTTCGATCGTGGATTAGCGCGGCCATGTTCGGATCTGGTACACTTTTAAACGAGACGACGCTTAACAATGTATCGAAAAAAATACATGTGAGTCGCGTGATATCTACGGAAGAAATGATGTGGTCGATAAAATGGGGGCTTAAAGGTGCCACAGATGCGTCGATTGAAGGAAATATTGTATCATTAGGGAAGAGAAGAAGTGAAGAAACTGAAAGCGTAATTTTCCCCTTGGAGCTGAAAACAGGGAGCAAAAAATTTGCCGCGTTAGAGCATCAGGGTCAAGTTATTTTGTATACATTACTACTAAATGAGCGCTATCGTCAACGCTGTCAGGATGGACTACTTGTCTATGTTCCGCCTATTGAAACGAATCGCATCTCAGTAAATTCTTCTCACGTTCGTGGTCTCGTTATGGCCCGAAACAATTTTGCAAGTGCAATGGCTAAAGTTAAGTCATTCAGTGGTTCTGCGTCTGCTCAGGTGTACCCGCCAATGATTCGCAAACGCCGAGAATGCGAGCGTTGTTTTCAGGTTGATGAATGCGTATTACACCATGCAGCGACTGAAAATGGCACGGAAGAATCAAGTGGGCTTGGCGATTTCTTTACTTTGATGACGAATCACCTAAAAGAAGCAGATTTTAATTATTTCAAGCACTGGACTCGTCTTGTTGATTTAGAACAGCAGTACGCCGAGAAGAATCTTCGGGCACTATGGCTTCAAGTCGGTTGGCAACGCGAGCAAGCTCTGGAAAGCAGCACATGTATAGCCAATCTTAAATTGGTATCGGACGCACCTGCACCATCAAAATCGGGTGCGAAACGAATTTTGAGATTTGTCCGCGATCGAAGACGACAAGACACAAAATTTGACGGTAAAGCTGCACGACCAACTTCGTTTGCTGGCATCCACTTTCGAGTAGACGAGCGCGTTATTTTGTCGGCCGAATCGCTAGACGAAAAGACCTTGTTAGTACACGTGTCTCGTGCTACAGTTAGCAAGATTGAGCATGGACTAATCACCATCGAGTCCCGTCAATGCATTCCATCCGTCGTAAAACTTGGTCAATCTGCTGTTGGAAAAGAGTTTACGTGGAGGCTGGATAAAGATACGATATTAAGTGGCTTAAGACATGCAAGAGGAAATCTTGTTCAATTATTTATCGGAACGCCACCGGAGGCCATTACAGCTGGGACAGCATTGGATAATCGGCCGGAACTGAAGATGCAAATGTCCGCACTTATTACATCAGAAGGTCGTGAAAATGGCGATAATAGCATATCAGGTGAAGGTGATACCAGAAGGCGAAACTTAATCGTACACCTTGCTTGTCCATATTTTAAATCTTGCAGTGTTGTCGATCTCATAACGCAGCGTTGCCAAGATATTGCGAATTGTAGTAGTAGTGAAGCGCCACAAGGTGAATCGTTGCTGGATGATTTCTATACTTTGAATATTGATCAACAGCGGGCCGTTCAACGTGTAGTGAGCTCCCTCGATTACGCTCTGGTGCTAGGAATGCCGGGAACAGGCAAAACCGCGACAATTGCTTACACCGTTCGGGTGTTACTGTTTCTTGGATTTTCAGTACTCGTGACGAGCTACACTCACTCAGCTGTAGACACTTTGCTATTAAAGCTGCTTGCGTTTCATATTCCAATACTTCGTATAGGCAACAAAACTCAAGTGCACCCGAGGATTGCAGACTATACGCTTGATTGTCAAGCTGAGCGCGAAAACATCTCACGCGTTAGCGCCATGGAGGCTAAATTGGTTAATTCAAAGTTGGTAGGATGCACATGTTTGAGTGTCAATAGCCATGTGCTTTTCACAAAGCGTCGATTTGATTTCTGCATCGTTGACGAGGCCTCTCAAATTACGCAGCCCATTGTATTGGGCCCATTGCGTTGTGCGGATACATTTGTTCTTGTTGGAGACCATTATCAGCTTCCACCACTTGTGGCAAACGCCCAGGCTCGCAAAGCAGGCATGGACGTAAGTTTATTTCGGCGCTTAGCTGAAGCTCATCCAGAAGCGACTCAGCAGTTGTCGTATCAATACCGAATGAATCGAGATATTATGTTGCTGGCGAATCGACTCGTGTACGGCGACAAGCTTAAATGTGGGAATGATCGTGTTGCCTCAAATCATCTTCAGCTAAAGTGGCTGTGCCAAGAAACAGTGGCACAAACATCCGTGTGGCCCATGCAAGTTTTGACTAATGATAAAGGGGTCGTGTTTTTAAATACGGATGCTATGGGTCAAGCAACAGAAGAGAGCTCCAGTAATGCACAGAATTGTATGAGTGGCCGTCGACGCATGGAAAATGTCGGAGAGGCGCAAGTAATCGCTGGACTTGTGGCAAGTCTCGTGTTGGGTTCAATATCACCTGAAGAGATTGCAGTCATATCTCCTTTTCGGTCTCAAGTGGCGATAATACGTCAAGAGCTGGCTAAGATTGCTTCAGTCTATCAAGGTGGGAAAGCCGACTGGATTCATGCCATTGAAGTAAGTACTATTGACAAGTATCAAGGTAAAGACAAAGACGTGATTTTGGTTTCATTTGTTCGATGCAATAAAGAGAAGCACGTGGGCGAGTTGCTACTGGATTGGCGTCGCATTAACGTGGCTATAACTCGCGCTAAGCAGAAATTGATACTGATTGGATCTTTATCAACGCTCAGTGGCGGCAGTGCCCTCTTTTACGTCTTAGCGAGTGTCATTGAGGAACACGGATGGGGTTACGAATTACCTCCTGACGCAGTTGAAACACTTCGACATTTTGCTGCAAGTGTCGCTACTCCCGTTGAACCAGATCCTGAACAAGGTACAACAACTCCTATACCAAGATCAACCGAAGCTGTCAAAATTTCCATACTTCGGCAAGATGCAGCTAGTAGTGACATTGAAGCGCTTGTTTCCAATGAAGCGAGTCTTTCATTTCGTCCTAGTCCACGTCACCACTTATCACAGATGAAGCCAATATCGCGTAATATACTCGGGGAGATGTGAACAACTTCACTTGAAACTCGTTCTTCTGTGTCGTTAGCGCACCATTTTGGGATTGCCATCTGTTTATTTTGATTAAATAAAAACTACAGATTAACGATGACAGCATAAACATTTTATTATACCGCTATATCGCAAAATTAACAGTTATTTCCTTCGAGTCGTCTTTAAATATCCGTCTGATGTGCCCAGGGGCACTCACACCTATTACACTATTCGCACGTAGATAATTAGGGTGTGTGACTGTAGCGATTTCCTAATGTATTCTACGGGATGATGTTTTAAAGGCCAAAAGGGCAATCTAAAGACGATTCTAAAAGGAATAACTATTGATTTTTCGATGCAGTTGAATAATGAGCTATACAGAGAAAATATTTTATATGACATTTTATTCAATACAGTATGGGGGGGGTGACAATACCAGAAGGGGCTACCGGCTCCCTATCTTTATTCAACTGAAAACCTTGGACAATACCTTCTTGGCAACGTTCTCCTTGATTTTGAGACTTAGATACGTTATCGGATTGAAACCTCGTAATTTTCGTCGTACATCCTCGGTAGAATGTTTTCTGTCGGCCAATTGTGTGTCGACTGATGGCGTAAGCTGAGCAGCGCTATTCATCGCCGAAGATGTAGCAGCGAGGATCACGAAAGCAACGAGCACGTCAAGCAGACGCATCTATTTTGGTGGAATGATGAAAGTTGGTTAATGAGGAAAATGTCCGAGCTTTCCTCGCGTATAGCAGCAGCTCTTAAGATTGCAATTGTGAATTGATAGCTCATACTCACCTAGCCTGATCGAATTATAAAGGTTTTCTTAAGATTGGCAGCTTGTCCTCTACATAGAAAAATAGTTTTATACTAACGACAATACTATACTCTTGTATACTCTTGTTCTAGTCCTTTAGAATCGCTTCGCGGGCTAGCATAAAAGTAGTCAGATTATCCAAAGATAGTATCCACGAAATAAAGAGAGGGGATAAAAGATAGTCGACTGATGGTGTAAGCTGAGCAGCGCTATTCATCGCCAGAGATGTAGCAGCGAGGATCACGAAAGCTACGAGCACATCCAGCAGACGCATCTTTTTTGGTGGAATGATGAAAGTTGTCCAATGAGGAAAATGTCCGAGCTTCCCTCGCGTATAGCAGGAGCTCTTAAGATTGCAACTCGGAATTGTAGCTCTTATACACCTATTCCTTCTCAAATTATAAAGAAGATTTGTTAAGGACGGCACCTTTGTCATCCTCTACATAGAAAAATAGTTCTATACTCGACGATTTTATACTCTTGTCATACTCTTCTTGTGCTAATCCTTGAGAATCGCGTCGCGAGCTAGCATAAAAGTAGTCAGATTATCCAAAGATAGTATCTGCGAAATAAAGAGCGGGGCTAAAAGACAGTCGACTGATGGTGTAAGCTGAGCAGCGCTATTCATCGCCGGAGATGTAGAAGCGAGGATCGCGAAAGCTACGAGCACATCCAGCAGACGCATCTTTTTTGGTGGAATGATGAAAGTTGTCCAATGAGGAAAATGTCCGAGCTTCTCTCACGTATAGCAGGAGCTCTTAAGATTGCAACTCGGAATTGTAGCTCTTATACACCTATTCCTTCTCAAATTATAAAGAAGATTTGTTAAGGACGGCACCTTTGTCATCCTATACATAGAAAAATAGTTCTATACTCGACGAAGTTATACTCTTGTCATTCTCTTGTGCTAGTCCTTAAGAATCGCGTCGCGAGCTAGCATAAAAGTAGTCAGATTGTCCAAAGATAGTCTTTACGAAATAGAAAATGCGAGGGGCTAATAGACAGGGAGGGCAACGAATGAAATACAAGTGTTCTTTGAACGTAATTAAGAATCTTACGAATATTTGTGGCCTTTTTAAGGTACCTAATGAGATTAATGAAAATAACTTACTCGCGTAAAAGATTGTCCATAACTGCGACGACAATTTAAAGATAAAGAAATAATCAGCGAATGCCAGTTTCATATTACGACGATATCACGAACTCGGAAATTTCAAAAAAGGCAGACGACCCTCACTTTTTCTACAGCTGGCCAAAGACTATTTTTCAAATTCTTATATTGTTTTTCATACTGAGCAGAGGTCTGGCTATACAACTTTCGGTGAATCCTGCGATCGGATCCAGTGGTCTCGCTCGCCCTCATACGAATATGTATGCGGTTCCAAGACTTGTTTTGAAGCGTTGACAAACACCCACGTTAAGTAATAGTAACTTCGTTAAAAATTGTCTCGTCGAATATGTGTCGCAGCTTAAGTGTACTTCAGCACAACAAATGCAATCTCTTCACCTAAAGAAATTGCAGCCATATCTCTTTTTCGGTCTCAAGTGGCGTTTTTACGTCAAGAGTTGGCTAAGATTGCTTCAGTCCATCAAGGTAAGAGAGCCGACTGAATTCATGCCGTTAAAGTAAGTACAATTAACAAGTATCAAGGTAAAAAGACAAGGGCGTGATCTGAGAGTTTCATTTGTTAGATGCAATAAAGAGAAGCATGTGGGCAAATTGCTATTGGATTGGAGTGGCTATAAGCCGCGCTAAGCAGAAATTGATAGGTTATATCTTTATCAACGCTCAGTGGCGGCAGTGCCCTCTTTTACGTCTTAGCGAGTGTCATTGAGGAACACGGATGGGGTGACGAACTACCCCCTGGCGCATTTGAAACATTTCGACAATTTGCAGTCAGCAATGGACGCGCGCAAAGAGATAGATAGTTAAATCGTTATTACATGTTTTGTATTAGTATTTAATTAAGCTAGAACAGAAGTACTTAATTATTTTAAATACAGTTTACTTTTACCCTCTTTAAAAAAAAGAGTCGGTTTACAAGTCCATGCGGTATGCAAATATGTGGCGCCTTCGGCTGCGGTTCAGGCAGCCGCGGGCGACGCATTATTGTCTCTTGTGGCAGACGTTCCGTCTGCCGTAGTGTCATCTTCTCCCGCAACTCTTAATGTTGCGGGTGCACGTGGTCATAAACCACGTGAGTGCGACCCCTCTTTGGAGATCGACTACGAATGCGAGTCGGACGAAATGGCCGACTCGGGGAGAACAGAACAGTGTAACGGGGTGTATCGTTACATGAAATTTACACTAAAAGGTTGTTAATTAATATTATCTAAAAGGTAGATAATATTTGGAGGAAATTACTTTATATAGTAATTTCCTGAATTCTTATCCATAAATAGGTATAGACCATTATGTCTATTTATTCCGCAGACTAATCAGCTGTAGAAGTAATCAA
>NC_090613.1:1132747-1135356 GCF_004359215.1 Bremia lactucae
TGAGTCAGGTACAGAGATGTACCGGGTTGGCATAGATGCCGCTATGTGGTCCTGTACCTGACCGATTAGGGAGGTTCATACCGCATGAAGGCTTCAAGCCTTGCATGCAGGACCTCCGGTGCATGGGAGATAATAAGTTCTACGCGCTCAAGCCCAAATAAAGTTTTGAGCTTGTTATTAGTGGCGCGTTGCGCTTCTGACAATTCTGAAACCTCTTCCGTTTTCGTGAGAAGTTAGTCTTCTAAATACTCAGGCGTAGATTGATTACGAGTGCTACCAGGTGTAGCGGAGCTACCTCGCTCCTGAAGTCAGAGGAAGACTTTCAGACTCAGAGAGTCACTTAGTTCTATTGAACTAATGGGTTTAACAACTCAGAGAGTCGTACAAGCTATCAAGGCTTAAGGAATCCTAGTTCAAGGGATTCAAAGGTTCGTAGAACCAAGTGGCAACTAGTGCCCAAGAGGATATACCTTAGAAAGGCTTCTATCTCTTACAGATCAATGCGCAAGCCTTAGAAAGGCACTTAACGCTTTAAGATCAAAAGGGGAACTGCACTGTATTAAATTATTTAAATCTAAAAACCTTACCCTAGCTAATTAAAAATAGATTTTGGTCGCCAGATTTATATCTGGCGGCGACCACATTTGTTACCCATAATAAATGGGATTTAAGTAACTAACTATGTTAAAATTAGATAAAAAGGTATATTACCCATGAAGTATATGTACGACAACAACAGTTCTCCAACCGATGTGTGCCCGCCCCATTACAAAATCTATTCCAACTTTTTTGATCTTGAAACTAAAAAGATTTAGTTGATATGTAATAAAAAATACTACCAATTATAAATTAGACTTTGTAGCATGACCGAACTTTGTACACACCGCCTACCGAGCGCTTGCAATCTAACAAGAGCTCGCAGAAATGCCCGTGATCTCGGAGTTGTGACTGCTAATCGACATATTAGATGTGAATCCGCTTGCCGGTCGAGCCACGGCAACAAAGTGGCCCGTGGCTTTCTTCCCGGACAGCTCGTTGCTTGCTGCCGGTAATACGTAACGTGAAGCGCGCGTCAAATGTCGCGTCGCGGTCGGCAAAGGTGTAAGCACGTGGGTCTTCCACTCGACGCGTGGCACGAGAGTGGCGTGTGAGATGAATTCGATTTGGTACAACTTGCATATCGATAAGGGGCAGGTTAGTGGCATCGCTCATGCCGCACACTGGGAGTTGACGGGTTGATAAGATTGCATATCACGATTATCCTCTTCCTTTTGAGGCAGCGCTTCCACCTTTGCCGAAGCCTCTGGCCTTAGCCAATGGCTCTTGGATTGGTTTAGCTTAATCTCATCGCAGTCGAAGTCGTCAACGCCAGCATCCTATGTGTCGTTTTCCAACGAGATTATACTAACATCATATAATCGCTTATTTTCATGATACTCAAAATTTGATACTTATCATGTCATGCGAGCAACTTCACGCTCATTGGTGGCCCAACTTTATAAATGGGTCAGATCATATATTCACACATGCGAAACGTGCCAACGGGTTAAACCATCGGCACATGCTGCTGCGCCACCGGCGAGTCTTTTCGTCCCCATAGGATGCTGGGAGTCCATTAGTATGGATTTTGTTTTTGGGCTACCGAAAGATTCAACCGGTAACTACGGTATAATGGTCTTTGTTGACCGTTGAGCAAAATGGCTCACTAAGCGGCCGTACCGGATTCCATTGATGGAGAGGGTACAGCTAAGCTGTTTATCGATCGCATGTTTCGACAACATGGTTTGCCAGTGGCAATTGTCTCTGATCGGAATCGGGATCCCCGTTTCACGGGTGAATTCTGGAAATCAATTTTCCGAAAGCTTGGCACCAGATTGGATATGTTCACTGCGGACCATCCGCAGACCGATGGTCAAACTGAACGTGTCAATCGCGTCATTGAAGACGTTTTACGCAGCGTGTGTGCTCAGACACCAAAGCGCTGGAGCTCAATGCTCCCAGTAGTGGAATTCGCGTTAAATAACGCTTTTCATGCCTCTACAGGCTATACTCCGTTTCTCTATAAACGGTCTTACCCACCCGCACGTTTCACTAACGGTACCACTGCGTGGTTCAGGGCTTGGTGGGGGAGAATTGGCCGATAGGTTTGCTAATATCAGCCCTGTTACCGTTCGGAAACAAGTAAGCGAGTTTTTTGCGATGCGATTTAGTGTCTTAAGACATGTAAGGGATACGATGGCTGATAGCCAAGACAAACAAAAAGAACAAGCGGATGCCAAAGGCAGAAGCTGTATTTATTCTTATATGGTCGGAGACCGAGTTTTACTAAACGCTAAAACCTACCTACCAACTTGGTTTCCGCGGTCTTCGAGACAAATTGCGCCCGCGCTTTATTGGACCATTTACGGTCATGGCCAAGAAGGGCCTAGCTTATACGCTAAACCTTCCCAGCAAGCTGCGTACACACCCAGTGTTTTACGTTGGCTTGCTTAAGCCATATCGGGACCCTTCCCACGTGGACCTGAAGGCGCTTGTGCCGAGACAGGCGGTCGTGCCGCAGATTGCTGCATCCTCACCAGGATGTCCAGCTGGCCCTTTAAACGAGGCCG
>NC_090613.1:1135456-1137351 GCF_004359215.1 Bremia lactucae
GAAAATTGTGGTCAAAGAATTTATTGATGGAGATGGAGGTCAAGATTTACGCTCCAGTGGTTGTGTATGAAGACAACCAAAGTGCGATTGCTATTGCGAAGAACGAAGGATATCAAAGTCAAGCGAAACACATTGATATTCGCTATCACGCGACCAAGTCAAGGCAAAGGTAATTCAGCTGGAGTATATTGAAACCAAGTCAAAGCTCGACGATTTTCCAACTAAGGCAATATCGACCAACAATGTAACGGGCTAAAGTTACCCTAATGTTACACAGTCCCCTTTAAGTACATTTGGTACTTAAGGGGATGGTCGATTACTAAATAATAGTAATTAGACCCAACACTCAGGTGTGGTGCACATTTGTGACCAACCCTTGTGGATGTGATGCACATGGGTGCATTCACATTAGGAGGGATGACGCTTAGCGTCATCCATGATGACGGCTAGCGTCATCAGTTACGCGAGGTATCTATAAAGATACGCTCGCAATACATATTAAATGATATCTATAGAGATATCAATTTAATTGGTAAAAATAGGTATTGTATTTAATTCTTTTAAATACAAATCAGTCTGAAAATTACTACCTACTTGGTAAGTGCGCACGAGGAGACGGATTGCCGCTCCCGTGACGTCACTTCACCAGAGTTCTTAGTGTGTTGGGTGAGGTCGCTTGCGCGCCCACCACAACTACCTCACTGCACGCTAGAGAAGCAGGTGTAAACCGCTTCCTCGCTGTGCTAGGGTGTGTGCTTAAGTAGAGCGTGGCCGCATTACGACGTGCCCGCCTACACTTGGTAGCACTTGAAATCCTTCCCACGACCCGCATCTCTGCGTGTGTACGTGAGGATGAGCCTCAACATTGATTGGGCTCATTTTCCCCACCTCTCCGAACATCATCGGGAGGTGGCAGGGCTAATGGCGCAGGGACTTGGTGAACAAGCCCTGGCCAGGCTCCTGGGTAGTCCTCCTGAGCAACATGTTGCTCAGTTGGAGCAGTTTGAGGCATTTGTGCTCGGACAGCGGAGGGCCGCGTCCGAGGCACAGAGCCATGCTGCGGCGGAGTCCGTCACTCAGACTCAGGATGAGCTGAGGCATGAGCAGGCTCGGAGCGAGGCTCTCAACAGGACTGTTGAGATGCTCTCTGCCCGGCCGCATCAGCCGAGGCCCATTCGGATGGACCCGCCCAAGTTCGATGGAACTGCGGCGCACACGATTGTCCACTGGCTTTTAGCCGTGGAGCAATGTGGTGTCGCCCAGCTCATCGAGGACGACAGCCGGATGGTGTCGTACGCTATGTCGCATCTGCGCGGTAAGGCCTCAGAGTGGGCTTACTCGGCGCTTATGGCGGACAGAAAAGCGTTCCCCTCATGGGCGATCTTTAAGGATAAGATTCGCGCCATGTACCAGCCGCCGAACAACGAAGTGTTGCTTCAGGCGCGCTTCTTTGGGGCGCGACAGGCGAAGCGATCTCTGCAAGAGTATGTGCAAGAGATGCGCTCGCTGTCCGCATCCATAACCGTAGGTCCGATTCCGGAGCACATTAAGGTGCCCACGTTTATGAACGGACTACGGCATGGCCCATCGCGACAGGCCCTTTTCAGAAAGGTGCCGTCGACGATGGAAGAGGCAATCCAAATTGCCTTAGTTGAGGAGCAATCCTACAACAGTGCCTCGGCGACAGCTTGGTATAAGCCGTCGGCCGAGAGGACAGATGCCACTCCTATGGAGTTGGGCAATGCAGACGTGGTCTGTTTTAAATGCGGCAAGCGCGGCCATATGATGGCTCGCTGCTATGCCAGGGTCCCTGCTGGGGCAAAAATGCCCAGCAAGAGGACTCCCTTCCCAAAGGGCGATGGCAAGAACCAGCGTGCGAGACGCATGAGTTCTGC
>NC_090613.1:1223298-1232068 GCF_004359215.1 Bremia lactucae
CTGGTCTATAGCGCTCATGTAAGAGGCTATGACCAGGTGATGACCCTCCTAGTGGATTCGGGTGCATCACAAAATTTTGTGAAACTCGCGGCTCTAAGAAAGAGACTGGCGATGTTTGAGTCGCTTTTCCAGGATCGCAAGCGAGAAGAGGCGACCGTTCGTTTAGCGAACGGCGCGCTCGTTAAGTCTGAAGGAGTTCAGGTAGAACTCGCCTTCAGCTTTAGTGACTTCAGTTGTAAACAGAAGTTCACAGTGCTAGGTATGGAGAGTCTGTATGACCTCATCCTAGGCATGCCATGGTTGGCAAAGTACCAACCATGGATAGACTGGCGTACACGCACAGTTGCGAACTCTACGCAAAACACCGGAAAGGATGTGCTCCTTCGAGAGGCGTATGCAACAGATGTCGTGTCGAACACAGTTGAGGGTGCGTTGACGGGATTTCAAACGTCACGTCACCAATTCCTGCCCAGCTCGTGGAGACTGAGTTAGTGAATATGACGATAACAAGTAGTCATGCATTCGAATATCCTGCACAGAGCCGAGAGCCTGTGGCAGTAGACGGCGAGCTGACAGGAAGTCATGTGTCGCATAAATTGGCACAGTGCCAAGAGCCTGGTGCGGTTGGAAGGGGTGCGTTAGCCAGGAGTGCAACGGCACCCGCTTCCCAGAAAAAGGTCGTGGTGACTCGAAGAACGAGTACCCGTTAGATTAGGACGATTAAAGGCACTTCTAAGCGAGTGACCTTTGGATCAGTCCATAATAAAGAGGACGGGCCTTCGAACGAGGTGTTCGAGGCCGTCAAAGACGAAATTGCGGAGGCATCCTCAGTTGAGGTGCTCCGGCAAGTCTTTAAATCTGCCGAGAAGATAGTAAATATCCCGGAGATGTCGTGGGATCTGTTCCTTGCCGAATAAAGGAAGGAAAGATCCACGAAATAGTCGCACCAGTTCCGGGAGAGAACTTGGTGGACTGTTGCTTGTCGTCCACAATGAACGAGAGCGTCCTAGAAACGGACAAAAAGAAGCGGTTCGCTGCTCAAGGCTGGGATGCCTTTAGAGACAGTCCGTTCTTTGAGGTTCTGTGGAAACAGCGCGATGTGTTCCCAGAAGAAGTGCCGAGCCGCCTACCAGCAGATAGGGGCATCGGGCACGAGATAGACCTCGAACCTGGCACCAAGTATTGTGTGACCAGGCAATGGCCGTTGCCGAAAGAACAAGTCGATTATATCGATGAGTTCTTCGACAAACGAGCCAAGGCGGGACATGTGCGTGAGAGCAAATCGCCTCACTGCAGCCCGACCTTTTGTGTGCGTAAAGCCACAGGTGGATGGCGCGTGGTTCATGCTTACAATAAGCTGAACACGGCGACCATACCGGCGCAAACGCCAATCCCGCGGAAAGATGTTTTGTTGAACTCCATGGGAAAGTCAAATATCTTTTCCGCGTTGGATTTGAAGGATGGATACTATCAGGTACTCATGAGAGAGTCCGATGTAGCCAAAACGGCAGTAAGCACCCCAAGCGGTATGCTTTGGGAGTGGCTTGTGATGCCCCAAGGTTTGAAAAACGCACCAGCGACATTCAACCGAGTGGTGGCTCACGTGATGCGTCAGCACCGTGCCTACGCGCCTCATTACTTTGACGATGTATTCGTGCATAGTAGGGCCGAGGACGGGCTGAGCGAAATAGAGTCGCACAAGCGTCATTTAGACGCTGTGTTGCAGACTTTAAAGGACGCCCAATTGTACGTCAACTTGCAAAAGTGCGTCATAGGGGGTCTTAAAGACCTCATACGACCCAAAGACTAATAGGTCGTGAAGCTGGAGCCCTAATGCCTAAGATCTGACACATCCGGCTAAGTTGGACATGCCAAAATACACTATCGTCGCATCATCACTGATACGACGAACCTATATGGCTTCGGCTAACTCGACGAACCATCTCAAAAGGGAGTCGCCCTCGGCTGCCTTGAACTTAAAGATTTCTTATCCACAAGCTTTCGGGCCGACGCGGAAGCGTCGCTTGCTGTATATCTCTTCCCAAATTGTACAGCATGGCGCCAACGACTGCCGGCTTACGACCGAACTCATTCGTTCGATCACTCTCCATTCAAGGTCACTCAAATAGGTAAACCCTTCGTGCGTGGCGTGAAACTTTCTTGAGGGGGTTCCTCCTTCTTCATCCAACATGTTCATGTTAGATGGAACGTGCGTAGGTTGCTGAACGGACTTTCACTAGTCTGGTAAGTACAAGTTGACCTTACATTGAGTAAACAGTACGAAATATTATGTAAAGCTACTACAATTTATCCACGATAGCAATTGTCTTTAATGCATCGCACATGTCTATTGGTATATGCAACAGTGAGACCAAAAGGTCGCCGTAATTGGCGTCTGTCTCAGTCCGGATTCTTTCTTCGAGCGAGCGTCCGTACAAATTTTCATACAGCAGCTCGACATGCGGCTGCATCCCGTGGTAGCGGATGACGGCAGCGCTAAGCCCTTTCTCGTCTGTGCCCAAGCCTCTCATTGTGCGCTCAAAAAGGATCGCAATTGCCACATCTGGCTGTAGCGCTAGGCGGACTGTACAGACAATTAGGATAGTAACGCAAGCCAAACAATTCATCAACACGCTGGAAGCCAGTGTTGAAGCAAGGGCGGAAGAGTAAGGCAAATTAATCGAATGCACGCACCGTAAAACACGAGTGCCTCAGTTGCGCGGCCGTTAAACTCATTCCGCACGGCTTCTTCTAAGTCGTTCACAAACTTTTTCTTGTAAATGTCGTTGATTAAAACGATGTGCTCGCGCGGACTTGAGAAAAGAATACGTACGAACGTGGTCTCATCCGTGCCCCAACGTCCCTCACCGGCGTTGAATAGCTTTATAGCATCCGCCTTGGCCTTCTCGTATGTGTGAATGGCGGGATCGTACGTTACTTGCAAGCGCTGCCACAATTAAATTGCTTCATTAGGATTCATACTCATGTCGTTGCAGTCACAACTATCGGTTACATATGCAAGTACCTCGAGCGCCAGCAAGATGATTTCACGGTAGTCGCCGCTCAATTCTGAGCGCATGAGCCAGGTCAGATCTTTATTGAAGATATAATAGTACGTCGACTTGAGCATTGATAGCTCTTCGTTCGTTCGTCCCAGCAAAATCTAGCAAATGCATCTAATATTACTGACGAAGACATTCAAGTCGAAGCGAGCCGCTATGCCATACCGGATAAAGCAGTCGCTCTTTAGTGCTGCTACCGGATGTGGCCACGTTTAAGACAAATGCCTCCACCTCCGGAAGCGGCATTGTGAGTAGTAGTAGCAGAAAGCGGAAGTTACCGACGGTTTCACGACTTAAGGTGTCCTTAAGTTCCTCACGATACAAGTCCTTGTAGCGATATATGAGTAAAGATCGATCGCTTGCTGACAGCGAAGTCAGCACGTTCACGAGAATTTTCTCATCTACACCAAGGCCATCCGTGGCGTCACGTATGCGCTCACACGCATCGTCAATTTCGCGCGGATACATAAGCGGCACGCCGTGAAATACATTGTGCGCGTGTCGCGGGAAGATGTGCTGCATGACGTCGATAAGATCTACTGAGACTCTAGAAATCAATAAACTGTTGTGTATTGACGATTATGAATTTTCAGAGCTGGTACCCTACTCAATTAATGTTAATTTTTAGGGGTACTAAAGTTTGGAAACGGTAACGTCGCGACATTCAACAGTCCCTAGGCCATCTTGCCAATAGGACTTGGAGCATCCAGCAAATGCAGCAGCAGCTCTTGGTACAGGCCGCTCGTTTCCCCTTTAATGCGATCTTGAAGTGTCATCTGGTACGTCTTTTCATAAATTGGCATTATGTTCGGGAGGTAAGAATGGTAGCGCACGAGTGCAGCGCTGAGGGCAGACGAGTCCGTGCCAATGCCGGCCATGGTGTTCTCAATATGCTCAGCAAGGAACGACCAGGCATTAAGACTGATGCGGGCTGTCATCATATAAAAAACATTAGCTTTGCATCTTCACAAAAGTCTCTGGATCAATTTACCAAAGTACGTGAGGGCGGCACATTCACTACCGCTGAATTCATTTTCAATGACGTAAACCAAGTCGTGCTCGTATTTCGCCTGGTAGGCTGCATTAATGTTGCGGAGGTGCTCAGGTGGACTTGATAGCAACACCCTAACGAATCCATTTTCGTCGGTGCCCCACTTGCCTTCACCAGCCTTGTAAATAAGCTCAGCGTCTTCGGCAGCCTTCTCCTTCGTATGGAACGAAGACTTGTATTCCACCATCGGCTCCTTTAATACAAAGGAAGAACACAAATAGTTAGAGCTGATGGGGTATTATAGTAGGAAAGTACTCGGGCGCACCTGAAGCGCCTTTAAGATGACAGCCAAAAAGTTGTTACTGATTTCGTCGCTTACAGCAACCGAAAGATCCGCATCGTACATTTCAAAATAGACCTTTTTGAGGAAGTCGATTTCTTCATTACTGCGGCCCATGAGAACCGAGTAGAGCAAGTGGTCAGAAGTTCCAGCTCCCTTCATTGCGTGAAAAACAATGTAGGCCTCGGCTTGAGGCAAAGGGAAGGTCATGAGCTGCAAGAGGTAACCGAAGTCGCCCGATGTCTCGCTTTTGACGAGCTCGCGAAGCGTCTGGCCATGTAGATCCTTGTAGCGCAAGGAAACCAGTGCGCGATCCTGTGGCGAAAGCGGACCGATGAGCCTCAACAGCGCCTTATCGTCCGTTCCAACGCCATCGCAAGCGGCGTGAATTTGTTCCACGACAGCATCAACGGAGCTCGGGAATCGGGTTTTTTCCTTTTTATAGGCGTCGAAAGTGGACGGTGGGTAGAGTTTAAGCATCGTAAGCAAGCTCTGCAGGAGGCGGCTAAGTGAAGAATGAGCATGGAATGGAGACGTCGGGCATTATCTTCGACAGGTGGATTACATGTACCGGTATTGATCGGAAGTATCTGTTGCTGACGTCATTGCTTAAAGATACGACTATATAATTGGTAACAATCAAGTACCATTTAATCTTCCTGCTATTAATATAATTGGCTGAAATATGCAGCGCTTTCCATTCTTCAGCACGGCAAAATGACAGAGAAGCGCAAGCTCCCGATCGACATTCAGTACAAGCAGCTCCTAGGTAGGTTTGTCTTTTCTTTGGAGGACTGTGTATATCACCTTTAATAAAGCTATTACCTTATTTTGCTCATCAGAGACCCTAATAGATCGCCACATCGTACCGCAAAAATGGCTTGAGCAGTACGAAGAGATTCGCGAGGCAATCGCAACTCTTTACCCAGAGCTACCATTGGCTAGTGAAGCGTTGTCTAAATTCCGTGCTAAAGTCATAAGCCATGAAGCAATCAACTATTTCGACTGCAAGCTACTTTTTCAATATCTCGAGCAGTCGGAAGAGGGCGCCACCAAAAACTTCTTTGGCCAGGTTTTCGAGTCGTAATAATAATGGATGCGTGATCCACCTACAGCTAACAATTGATCCTGCAGTATAATTCTCCTCTATTGAAACGGTGGAAAGCTTTGATACGTCAATATGAGAAGAACAACATTTTCACGGCCGAGGCGGCCCGCACAATTGCCCAGAATACTGCGTTTGAGATGTGTGAAATCCCAAGACAATTGATTTTCTGACTATATGCTCATATTACAACATTTATGACATACTCTTCAGCCCATTCTTAAAAAGAACAATCCAACAGAATCAAAAACAAATCACGTACAGCAATCGAAAAGTGACAGTGAGCCTCGCAATTTCTTGTTTACTAGACATTACTTGGTCTTTATACGGTGTCGAATTAATTGGATGTGATTACCGTAGGACTTGACCAGGAGCATCGCGGAGTACAAGCGCAAGCTGGAAGTCTTAAGCGCCGACATGGGAATTCTGGTGCGCGCTACGTATAATATCTAAATTAGTGATTTTTCTTTCATGCATACTTGCACATATATTCGTGCGTGCTTAGGGACATAATTTTCGGGATGAGCTTCGCCGTTTGCCTTTGGAGCTTCCATTTATGTTTGATGGCGTCGGGAAGGCCATTTGTAGTGAAAAAATAGATGCTGCGATGAAATATCACCAAGCTCTCCAGACGTATCTGCACGATTGTGATACCCCTGCGGTAGCATCCGTATCGGAATTTTCAAATGCTACAGCCTTATCTAAGGACAAGATGATCAAAATCCGGGGCAATCAGCACGTTGAGGTTTTTGACATTGCAAACGATTGGCCAAGTGAGCTCACTGGAATTCCGCATGGCTTCTTTGGTGCGATCAAGGAGTTGCAAATTGCAAGAGATGGGCTGATGGAAGTTGCGCCCCCGCTAAATTTTGAAATAGAAGCGGTAGACATTAATTGGGATATAACTTGCGACGGCAGCGCCACAGCTGATGTTGAGAAAATTGACTGGGATATTGGACCTGCAGCATCCACAAACGCCGCTGCTGCAATTGACGATGTTCCTGTTGAGATCGATTGGGGCATCACAAGTTCTGATGTAGAGGAGCCTCTTGGTGACGTAAATACTTCTGAAGCTGCCGATGTCATAGAGGCTATATCGGAGATAACAATTACAAATGAAAGACCATCCCGTGGGAGTCTATTAAGTTGTAGTGATTTTCGCACTCGTATACTCAATGATTTATTGGAGATGCGTGCATTCTTCCTTCAGCGGCTCGCTGAAATAACTGGGGGCGATTCGGTCGCTTTTGCAAATCAGTATCAGGGTTCATCTCGTAAGAAGGTCTTATTCATGTACTTAAATGTAGGCTAATGATTTGTTGTGGTCAAGCAGCACATCTGGAAGACCAAAGCAAGGCACAGATTGAAGATTACCAATCTGCTGTGAATCAGGCTATATCTTTGCTGACAAGCAATAGGCTTCAGCAACTAGTGCTACTCAAAACTTCGGACCGATATTTAGATCGACTTGTGGCAAACTTTGAGATGTTAACAAAGCACATGGACAAGTGCCGCCGCGAGATTTATAGTTTAGAGGACAAAATTGGGAATCTTATCGATGCAACTAAAAATACGCAATTTCAGGTTGAAGCCCTTGTGGTTACGACGAAAACGCTGAAGAAGGAGGTAAGCTCGGTGGTATTTGTTGAAGACACTTAATTGTCATTTTGCTACTTTTTGTCAATTAGCTGGAAGCTGCGCTGCCATCACTATTCAAAGGGCACAAGATCAATATTGTTGGTGAAGTTAATACTCTGTAGGTCTGCCTCGACGACTGTATCGTTATTAGACGATAATTGTTGAATGCATCGTATTTGACGACATTACATTTATTAGTATTTATTTTACTAGACGCTGTAGCTGCTTTAAGGATTGCCTTCGTACATGTACACCAACTATTTAAGCCACCAAAACAGCAAGCATGATCGAAAACGAGGCAACGGCTGTCATGGCTCCGAAAGTACGCGCTGGAGCTGAGCTGGATGCCTTGTCGTTCATGGAGTCTGAGCTAATTGACGTGATCTTGCTACTGTCACCATTGCCGATGGATCCATCGAAAAACATGACACTACCGGAGCCAGAGAAACTTGCAGCGAGATTGTCGGGCAAGAGAACCATGATTGTACTTGGAGGCTCTGAATCGAATGTTGAGCTAACAGCAGATGCAGAAGTATCCATTGCAGAAGCGGAGCTGGTCGATTCTGTGCTCAAAAAGTCGGTTGTGTCTTGCATGCGCCGCAGTCCAGCCCTTGGGATGGCATCAAAATTGTTTGGATTCTCCACTTCCCAATTTGCACCAAATGCTTCAGTTAAAGTTAGCACAGTGGCAGCGAATAGTACAACGATCAGCTGGAACGGCTTCATCGTGAATATTAGTAGAGCACTGTTGATAGAACGAGCAAATTGTATAATGAAGGTGATGGTATTGAAATTGAACTTTCCTGGCTTTTCTCATTGTCATCTCCAAACGTCAATCATTATAGTAATCTTAAGTGCTTTAATCATACATCAATTGAATCCTTATTGATACAAAGCATTCCTGATAACTTGTCGTACTAGGTAGTTCTCTGAGCTGTCTGATCTGGCTCATCGACAATTCCTCGCGACTATTTACTAGCTTCCGTATGGTGAATACCCGTACTGCTGTTGATGCAATTGCTCTTGCGGTGGAAACGTAGCTCCATAAGAGGCTGGGTAACCTTGCTGTGGATCACTATACTGCTGGTAAGGCTGCGATTGATTTGGATGGTAACTTGGTGGTTGCGCTACGGCATATTGCTGGGGTTCATTACCTGTAAGATTTTGATAAGTTTGCCCCAACGGTTGCTGCCCAGGTGATGCATAGTGCTGGTATTGTTGATATGAGGCTTGCTGTTGGCGGCCGAGCATTGTGCTACACTGCTGATAAGAGCTTGTAGGGTATGGCGCTTGTTGTTGCGCCAACGAGTCGTGTGGGTACGGCTGGTTGGAAAGGTGCTGTCGTCCAGGTGCGAAGTTTTCTTGATACGGCTGACAAGGGGCTTGAATTCCAAAGGCCGGGTACTGTTGAAATGATTGACTATACGGCTGATGTTGAAGTTCTGGATACTGCTGGAACGTTTGGCCTTGATTTTCATCGTTTAGAATCTGCTGAGGCAAAGGCTGTTGTTGCTGCTGCTGTTCAGGCACCAACTGTTGGTACGGCTGATTCGTGGAGTCTTGCCCAAATGAAGAAACCTGCTGGTGCTGTAGACTCAAAGGCTGGTGCCCTGAAGAGGCAAGCTGGTGCTGTA
>NC_090613.1:1278646-1287735 GCF_004359215.1 Bremia lactucae
GCTGACGCTCCAGCGTCGAAAGACGGTCCCGAACCGCCTCAAAAGAGCTCTCAACCCGAGTAAGGACCTCTCAAAAAGTTGCACCTCGTGCTGTAGAGCATCAAATGCTTCCGCCGAAATTTCGGCCACCTCTCGATCTGCTTGATGCGCGGGGGAACCTTCACTTTCATGTGGAGAAATTTTTAAAGCGACGTCGTCGTGAGGGTCAATACCAGTATCTGGTGAAGTGGCTAGGGTACCCCTCGTCTGAAAACTCTTGGGAGCTCGAGGTACCTCTTCGGCAAGATTGCCCGTACGCCGTTGACGTTTTTGAGCGCCAAGCTCAGGGTTAACTCGCGTCAAAAGACGCTTTTCACCACTAAACGTGGGATTAGGTGGATCTAAAGCCTCGGTGCAGCTTCGATCCATGGTTGTACGGTCAACCGAAGCACTGAAATATTGGCTAGGCCTTTCTTCGTTTTGTGGCATAAATGCCGAACCTCACTGGCCTTTGTCCTTAAGCCGAGCCAAGTCGAAGCGAAGCTTCCGTTCCAAACGAACATCACCTCTATCCGCAGACTCTCTGATGTTCCAGATATTACGGAGTTTGCGGGCCCGGTGAACCCATTTCACAAATGAGACTTCGTTTTCAGTTCTTGTTACGTTTGGAAACAAAACGATCGGAATTTCCCTCATGGAGGTCACCGAAGTCCCAAGGGCTTGATCACGTAAACGCGTCAGATACTGGCTTCGCGTCATTACCTTAGGCGTAAAGGTATTGCTCATGAAGAGCGTCGCGAGCAGCGATCTCCTCCGGCGTCCTCGTCGGGTCACCAGAGATCCAGATGGCCAAGCTATGACCCGCTATCTCTTTGAGACGCTCGTCCGCACTAAGCGGAGTGAATCTATATTCAATATGAGCCTTAGCTTTCTCTATTTCGGCAGCTCGACGACGAGCTCTTTCCTCTATGAGAATTATCTGCTCTGCTCTTCATCGAGCGGATTCGTAATAATGTTGGACTCAGGGTCCGGTGTCCTGCTCAATGCAGTTAAGACATCAGGGTACCACGTTCTAAGAACGGATTCGGGGCTCGCCGACGTTCGTCCGGAGGAGAAGGCGTGAGCGAACGCCGCTCTTTTTCCTTCTCCTCCGATTGAGAGTGACTTTCAAAGTCCACCATGCTCTCATCGTCGAGGAAGGTGCTCAGAGTCGATGACTCACGCTTGATTGTCATTAGACAAAGGAATGGAAAATACAACCAAACGGTTAGCTGTTTAGGTTCCAACCTCAAAGAGAAAATAAAGCAAATGTTGTCACTCGGTGTCAAAAGTCTGATGGGGGAGGGCGTAGTGGGGCACACATCGGTTGGAGAACCGTTGTTGTGGTACATTTACTTTATGGGTAAAATACCTTTTTATCTAATTATAAAATAGTTAGTTACTTAAATCCCATTTATTATGGGTAATAAATGTGGTCGCCGCCAGATATAAATCTGGCGGCCAAAATCTATTTTAATGAGCTAGGGTAAGGGTTTTAGATTTATTTAATTAAATAAAGTGCACAAGACCCGGTGCAAGAAGCAATTTCAGTAACCGTCTTCATGAGGGGTCTCAATGAGGGCGGTTCCCCTTTTGATCTTAAAGCGTTAAGTGCCTTCCTAAGGCTTGCGCATTGATCTGTAAGAGATAGAAGCCTTTCTAAGGTATATCCTCTTGGGCACTAGTTGCCGCTTGGTTCTACGGACCCCTGAATCCCTTAAATTAGGATTCCTTAAGATTCAATAGCTTGTACGACTCCCTGAGTTGTCAAACCCATTAGTTCGATAGAACTAAGTGAATCTCTGAGTCCGAAGGTCTTCCTCTTAATTTAGGAGCGAGGTATCTCCGCTACAGATTTACAATAAGTCGGCGATTACAATGAGACCGAATATTGGCCACATACTTGTCATGTGTGACTAGTACGCAGATCTGCTTGATTCTGCCCCTACGCAGATCACGCAAGAACCGCTTTGGTTCTAGCGTTGGTAATTAAGTTATCTCCAAAGTTAACTTCGGTGGCGCTATTAGATCAAGTGTATGAGCGCCAACACTTGATCCGTTGTTGACTAAGACATTTAATGTTTTAATATCTTCTTTGAGACTTAATTCCAAAGGCATCTGGAAACCTTAAACCACATGTTTCTGGGGAATTATTCCCTCAAAAATTATTTGGGGATTATCCTGAACTACCACTAGCTGTGACTGCGCAACTACAGCGAGACCCATTGCGATCAAATATCCAGTCGATCTAGGAGTTTCGCACTGTCTCCTATAGACAGGCTTTTCAAATTTTCTTGGATGTTGCTTTCCAAGCAAGCATCCTTGTTTCGTACCACTCGACTTATTCGAGTGGTCGAACTTCGATGCTGCCTGTTCTTGTGTACAGTCGTCAAGATCCAACTTCTCAGTGTAATGGGATGTCACGTTGAGGATTTGTGTAGTCATCCTAACGACGAAGCCACAAGTGAGGCCATCGCACTCTCACTCGCAAGGACATTCACACAATCGTGGAGGCTTCGAGATGTTCATGAGACGGCCGTCTAATGAGCGAGAGACAGGCATCGCCGCGGCTTGACGCTACCAATTCAGTATGCATGGCTCGTACATTCTTAGCCATGGTAATCAAAGGATGACATCAACTTTGTCAACCAGATCAAGTACGATGAAATCATCGTCGTACTCTTTACCATTTAACGTGTATTGGATAACACCTACACGTTTCTATATTGGTACATATGCGTTTGTTGCTAGGCACTGTCATCCTCGTAAGAGGTATATCCCGCTCAACGGATTTGAGTCTGCGATCTTCTAGCGATTTGCGTCTAATAAAATTGTTTGACGCTCCGCAATCGACTATGGGCTTTACTGCCAATTTATTTGCACTTCAGTTTTCAAGGTGATGAAGTTAACCTCATCACCAGGGGGCAGTTACACAGAATGTTTGTGTGTGAGGAGCAACTTCAGTTAAAGAGCTAGAAAATTCATTTGACGTCGCTGGACCCCGACTATTTTTGACGATCCGCCTCGGATCTGCTTCGTCCGCTGTTCCTAGCGGGAGCCAATCGTTTCTCTGAGTGTTATAGGCACTGGGCATGGGGCACTTCACTAATAGCGTAGTGGCCCGTCATTTGACATCGATTGCATTTTTGCAATCGTTTGTAATTTGAATAGCGAGGTGTTTCGCTTTCTACATACGAGGGGTCGATAAGATTCTGGACCTCCGTTTTCTTGTCGTCTGTTTGGCCAATAAGCACCAGAATGGACGAAAGCCGATTTAGACTGAAGTCCTCCTGTTCCGCTACAGAGACCACTTGCGTCTCTAGTTCGAGCCAAACCACGTGTTTCTTGACCGGACTATCTGTAAGACTTTTGATCATCACAATAACATGTGTGTGTTTTCATCAATTGGATGACTCAAGATACAACTAACTACCGTAAGTATCGTGTATTAATATGCGACGGCGATAGTATTTCCTAAGAACGAAAGGATCCTCAGTAGCTTATCGATGGACGGAAGTGTCCTCGATGAGAAGACTCGGAGGGAACGTTTTACATCTCAATCCTGGGGGCTTTGTAGACAAGTCCTTTATATAAGGATTTGATTGAATTCAAGGATGTATTCTCTGAAACGTATCGTGGGATTTGCCTAAGGATAAAAGCGCTCGACACAAGGCCGACCTAATACCAGGTCGAAGTACTGTGCCATGAAGCAGTGGCCATTGCCTCGTGAACAAGTATTAGCAATCGGCAATTTTGTTGCCAATCGCTTAGAAGCGGGCCATGTTTAGTAAGACCTCCCCACATAGCACTCTGACCTTCTGTGTACGTCAAGCAACAGGAGGATGGCTAATTGTGCATGCGTTCAATAAATTGAACGCTGCAATATTACCGCTCAAACGTTGACAAAAAGATGGTACTCTTTGACATACTATCATTGATGGTATATCAAAGAGAATCATCTTTTTTCAAAGGATATGATATATCATTTCTCTCAGATTCTTATGCGGGAGCAGGATATCCCGTTTACAGCAGTAAGCATCCCAAGTGGAATGCTATGGAAATGAATAGATATGCCACAGGGGCTTAGTAATGCCCCTGCACATCCAACCGATGTGGTAACAATCTGTTGAGATCGGTGTGGGATTTTGCACCGAGTTAATTTGATGAATTCTTTGTTCATCGCAGAGCATGAACGACGGATATTGAAGTACATCGTTCCCACATCCGAAACATTCTTACAATTATGCGTAAATACAAGGTGCATGCAAATCTCAAGAAGTGTGTATTCGCTGCGAGCAAAAATACCACTTCTTGGGTGCATCGTGGGTAAACACAGTGTACGCCCGGATCCTTACAAGATCAACGCGATCGCCGATTGGCATGTGCCAGTCGATTAAAAGGACTTAAAAATTCCTCGGCTTAGCGGCGTACCCTGCACAAGTACACACGAAATTATGCCGAAGTGACAGTTTATCTTTGTTCTATGTTGAAGAAAATGTAAAGTGGTCATGGAACGCTGATTGTCAGCGTTCCTTTGAGGGTATCAAGAAAAGCTTGATGCAATCGCCAATCCTAGCGATCATGGACTAAGATCGACCTTTTCATGTGGTCTGTGACGCCAGTGATTTTGCAATCAGCTGTGCTAAATGCAATATGACACAGACGGCGCAGAGCGCGTCGTATGTTATCAATCGCGTCAGATTCAACCAGCTGCACGCAACTATCCAGTGCATGACAAGGAACTCCTTGCCGCAAAATACGCACTGGCTAAGTTTAGGTTAACTTAGCCAGTGCGTATTTTGCGGCAAGGAGTTCCTTGTCATGCACTGGATAGTGGTACTGCTGCTGCAAGATCCTATCGGTTGGGAGATAGACCGTTCATTTTATATACGGACCCTGCTTCTTTACGCACGGCCGTTAATAGTCCACACCTCTTGCAATGAATGGCGAGAGGGCTGTTTTTCTTCGCGGAGTATAACTTCTCCGTGGAGTATAACCCAGGATGATTAAACGTTGTCGCTGATGCCCTTTCGCGCCGGCCCGATTTTTAGCCGGCTGCGCAAATCAAAAGTGAGCAAAAGGCCACTGTTGCAACAATAAGTGTTCCGTCGTCAACACTACTCGACGACGTTAGAAGAGCTTATCAAGAAGATAAGGCTCTCAAAGGGTTTAACCTTAGAATTTCATTCCAACAATCCTTAAAAGGATTGTCGAAATTGTATAGATCTTCAGCAGATCGATACTCAACACGCAATGAGTTACTGTATTACACAGCTATTGCTGGCGACACACCTCATGTCCTCATATCCATAATGAATCGCGTTTAATCATTATGTATGAGTGCCGCGATGCAGCATCGTGGACAAAACTTATCTCACGGTAAGCCTCGATTTCAACTGGCATAACTAGTATGATTTCCTCTGCAGGTACATACGTGCTTGCAATGTTTGTCAACGGGTTAGGCCCAGTCCTCATCCCGTGCTTCATGTGTGGGGGCCAAGAGCTTTTTGCGCTTTGCTCGAGCGAGTCCACTCCTTTCTTAAGAGTTACTCTCAAACAAGGTCGGTATTCGCCGATTGCTTAAAACATTCACGAAAAACGGTGTATGCTTTGCTGATTCATCCACCGATTTGTTGATGGCAACTTCTGCCATCGGCGAGAACTCACTCCAACGATATTTTAAACGTTGGCATTTCAAATGAAGTAGTTTCAAAAACTGAAATTTTGTTTACAGCAGATTTAGCTAAAAAGAACTTCTACCTCATGAACGGGCTTTACAGACATAAGGCTTTGAAGTTAAAGCTCCCATATTAAATTCAACAATTTCTTCGGCTTGAATATCAGCAACTGTATGATTTTTCGCAATAAAATCCAAAGCATGCAAATGGAATAACCCTGGAGAATTTATTTACATCGATAAGATCAAATAGTAAATCCGCATCTTCACGAATAATTCAACTCATAAAGAGTGGATGTATCCGCCACGACTTGCACTTTGTCTATCCATCTGTTTCAGGATGGTCAGAAGTTGATATTTTCGATTGTGTTCCAAGTGATTTGAACACAGATCGATAAATTTCCGCCGTGGCACGGGGATCAACACTGAATTGGATAAACTCAGTAATAGCGATAAGGCTATTGCTGACTTTGATAACGATGCTGCAATACTCATCATCGAGAACAATAATATTAGTGTGAACAATAGTTCCCCACTAAAGAGGTGAATGACAACTATGCCGTGCGCACCAGTCGCAGTGAAAACAATACAAAATAGAGTCAGCAGCTAAACTTCTGCTGGCTAGAGAAGCAGTGGTCGGTTTCGTACAAAATTCCATCGCTGATGCGGTTAACTGATAGGAACGGAACTCTGACAAAAATGGAAGAGCAAACATTCTCTCAATTAATGTTAATGATACAGGCCTACTGTCTACGGTAAATTTACCTAAACATGTAGTGACGAATGTGGGCAGTAATACATTACTGCTCAGGTATATCGACCTTTTTCGTGTACTGCATCGCTAAGTCAATGCGTACATGATCCAGCTGACTCGTAGGATGCATACGCATCCTGCATTTTAGGTCGAGCGCCTCCGCCCGTACCATCTGTAAGAGGCTTCTTCGGTTTCGAACTAAATTGGCACGGTCTAGACATCCGCCAAAGCCGGATGGTCCCGTGCCAAAGCAAGATAGTCTCGGGAGTTCTTATCGATAACACAAACCATTTAGGAGATAAAAGCTTGATTTTCATCTTCGGTAGACAGAGTCTGGTTCTGACAAAACAGAAGTTCTACTACATCCTCCAATGATGAAATCTTTTGACGAGCTGTTACCAGCTCGTATCGAAAGGGCTGATGTGTCCGTTAGTACAACAATTGATCGACCGCAACTTTTGCGCAGCCTTGCAACTGATTGAAACAAACATTGTCAGCCAGCGTCGCTAATTCGCGACGACGGGAATGTTCATGATTAGCGTCCTCTTCAAAGTAACATAGGGCGCGATCTAACCATAATTGGTGTTCGGATCGTCGAATGAGGCGAACCCGATTTTTCTTCCACCTTCACATCCATTGCTGAACTCGATTGGTGAGAAGCGCATTCTAGTCAGACGCTTCTTTAACCGCTACGAGGTGAAGGGGGCCCGAACGAGTTATCTCGTTTGTTAGCGAGAATATCCACCCTCGCACGAAAGCTCGGAACCTCGATCCTAACTGATGATGGACATTTCGGGTCTCGTTCGATAGTACGACAAGACCCGTCGTCTTCCACAGAGGGTTAATTACAGAACAAGCGCTTTCCGTGGAAAGGATTGAAGGTTCTCAACCTTTACTCGTATCTCGCAAGAGAAGAGCGTCCTCCAATGAGGGTCTTTGAGGGAGCATGTCTCTTTAGGGGGATGACCTGCACCCTTAAAAGAGCATGGTATGCCCCCCGACGAGAGACAAGGTGACCCTGTCTCTCTGGACGAACGGTGCAGCTTTAAGCGTGCACCGACTACGGTCCGGTTTTCGAGCCGGTCACGGAAGGCATTTAGTTTGCCAAGCCAGGCCTCGCGGCCTAGGCTTTGCACATTCTGTACGAATGCATCACAAGCTTGCAACAAAGAAGCGACATCCTTTGCATGCTTGCATGTGTTCCATCGATACCGGCAAATAAAAACGATGAAGAGTTCTGTTTCGTCCTACCAGGCTTGTGAAGCCTAGATATGTCGAACAATGGGTATCTATACCGATCGTTGTTCAGAACAGACCAACGACTGATGTTGCCCGAAGAGGGCAACCAGGGCTCCTTTCCGGAAGCGAACCGCAAAGTATTGCGGTGCCTCTCCTTTTGGTTCATGTTAACGTTCACACTAACCTGACTCTCAGAGTGATCTTTACGATCACTCCGTACCTGGCGGTGCATACTAGCATCACGAGTACCATTCTTACCGAAGTGACTTTTACGATCACTTCGTTCCTGGTGATGCATGTTGACCTCACCAGAGGGGTCGTCGTACATGGAGTCATCACAAGATGACTCCGCACCAAAAGGGTCTGACGAAGCGTCGAACAACTTCGTCATCACCTTCGGTAGTCACGTGATACCTTTAGGCTTTAATGACATAGCCCCGGGTGAACCGGACGTATTGACAGTTGCCCTCAAGTCGAACGAAGCAGCCGACTCGCCCCAGACACCGCAGCAGGTGGTCACCTCCAATTGGAGAAGGAGGTGACGCACTTCCCACAGTTGGCGCATTAGCGTCTACTGAAACATTTGCATCACTAGCAGCTGCACTGAGCCGTGCAGCTGCCAGCTTTGCAACTTTACAGGCCAGGCGCACAGGTTTCGAATCCATGCGCATTTAAAGTTGAAATTGAAATAGAGCCAGCTAGTGCTGATTTACAGAGCGACGCATAATGGTACTCTCCGTCACTCACCTCAGTCATGCTGTTTAAGGAGGGTGATGTAACGGGGTGTCTTGTTACATAAGTATTATTTCGTACAAGTGGATTAATGAGTATATTTCCTATAAAGGAACAAAAAATATAATTTACTATAATAGAAGACAAATAAAAAAGTACAAAAGTTGTATATTTAACTAATTTTGACTTGATGTTTCCAATATTGTCAAATTTGGAAATATTGACGCAATAAGACATTAGTTCTATTGATCGGTGGATTTAAGTTTAAATCAACCCCGCCAATTGTCACAAGACACGATTAGGCGGTGCGTAAGGGGGCGCTTTACAAAAAAAGTAGAACTTGATTAATACATTTTTATTTCGTATGGATTTTTTTTCCTACTGACTTTATAATATGTTAATAACTGATACATCACGTAACGGGCTAAAGTTGCTCTATGATACACAATCCCAGGTAAGGACACCTTGTGTACTTGAAGAGGATGGTCAATTACTAAAGTATCGTAATTAGACCCACCCTTGTGTATGTGATGCACATAGGTGCATTCACGTTAAGAAGGATGACGCCTAGCGTCATCCAAGATACGAGGTATTTAAAATAATACGCTTGCAATACATATCTGTGTCTATCTTCGTCAAGGGAGCGATAATCCGGCTCCTCGAGCGCAC
>NC_090613.1:1290157-1315164 GCF_004359215.1 Bremia lactucae
CACATCAATACGTAGGGTATCGAGCGGTTCCCAAGAGTCAAAACTTTTCGGGTAACCTTTCCATTGGACGAGGAACCAAAATATGACATTTGTGTTTGTGCTCATAAATTACTGACACTAGATGAAATATTTTGCATCCTGCTTTGATACCATATCCGGCTTAGGTGCGGCTGCGTTACATTAAACCCCTTTTTTTAACTAATGGACTTCTAACGTCCGTTTTAGTAAGAGGCTTTTATTTACAGTCGTTTCTGGCGAACCTGTTTAGGCTGCTGACCAGCCGTGTCAATACGTCGGCTGTCGACCATCTGTAGCCGAAAGGTCAAACAGAACGAGAAACCCATGTCGCACAAGGCATTCTACGCAACGTGCTTTAAAAATCACTGAAGTTTCGCTTGAATTAGCTGTGGATGCCTTAACGCGCTAACGACAATTTTGCTAACAACCTGAGCGGATCTTAGTTAAGGCTGAGCCACTGCTCAAGTTGGTTTCATCATGTGACGCGTTTCGAAGGATTTGAACTTTTGCCGAAAAGTTGCACCAAGCAACATCAAATGGCGATATTTTGATCCGACATTATGTGCCTTTCTGGTCGTCCTGACGACGTTACAGGCTTCGATCTAAGTCGCTTCGGTAGTCGATATGCTCCATGGACACGGCCAAGAACCGGAGCTGATGCAACCTGACGAATACACGGATGAGGAGTTATGGATGCTGTCAGACACCCGTCAAGTTTGCAATTCAAAAAAGTTCCTAGGTGATTATTGACGAATGATTAATAGAATGTGAACTTAAAAGCAATATTCGAATTGTTGGAATTTGTGTCAAGGCAACACTTTCACATTTGATAATATTGCCAAGTCGTTGTAGTAAGACGGATTCATTTTGTGGCACTTGAATCGTCCCTCGAAAGTGGTACCTTTCGTAATGAATCTCTTTTCCTCCTCTATGAATTGACTTCCCTCTTCAAACGAGGTTAGCAACACTTGAAATTCAACAATCACTTGTAGCCCTTTTCGTCCTTGTTTTCTGTAGCGGGGTGTCCGTTACAACGATACTATTTCTAAAAGATGAATAATAAATAATATCTCTTAGAAGAGGAAATAAAGACATTCAAAATTCTTATCGTTTATTAACTTTGACAAATAGTGGGAATTGATATCTTGCAACTATTTCTTATATTAATTTATTATATAAAGATTAATAAATTGCTCCTTTTCCCCACACCTTTTGAATAAAAAAAATCAATTCGCAAACTAAATTTGTTACTCCTTCAACTTATGTAAAGATATTACTTTAAGATTTCAATCCAAAATGCAGAATGGCCAATACACATTATGTTTTACCTGTAATTAACTTATACAAATTATGCTTCAGCTACCATTGGCTAATACAAATTATGATTCGGCTTTGATCGGCGAATTCATACTATGTTTCCACTGTAGATTAATGCCGCAATGTCCACACTATTCCTTGCCTACATAAAGGATGCTTGTTTAGCTCCTTTCTACAGTATCAATTCAATCACTCCTCCAACGTTAATATCAAACTTGGCAAAGACACTTGCAACCTACAAGATTTCAATGTGCTTCCCCCACCAGTACACAAAACCATTAACACATTCGAAGATCTCTTCAAAACTGCACGAGAGTCGTGAAGAATAGTCCATATAACCTTGAAGAATAAAAACATAGCTGGGCATCCAATAGCCCGAAGACTTACTAATGAGGCAAAAGCTACCAATCAAGGGACCCTCCAATCTGGTGCTAGATCTAACGAGGCGAGAACAGCTTTGCACTGCAAAGTTCATCAAATATAGCTTGCTTGCGGGGCATCTACAATGAAAAAGGTTAAGTTCTAAATCAGAATGTTGTGGACTTAAGAATAATCAGTTGAGATTTTTATACTTCTCCTTTTATTTTCCAGGGTAAAATGCGAATCAGTTCCTCAATGGCAAAACACCACTTGCAGAACTACTTGAAGAACTTAAAGAAGGCCGTTTTACATAGAAAACCAGCAACGACAACGATATGACTACGTTTTGCCAATACAAAGTCTATCAAAGTGACACAGTGCTTTCCTTCTATTTGTTCTTGGACTGCACATACAAGACAAACAAGTACAATATGCTCTTGTTACATGCTGTTGGGTTTCCTTGCCCTAGTTCAACAGTTTCTATATCACATTTAATATGTTTACAGAAGTCGTGGGAATAACAATTTTAATATGCATACTTAAAATTAGGGAAATGATATTTCCACCCGACTCCTTTTTATTGCTACATGACCGTTAATACGTCCACCCCATTACCTTCTGTCTGGCATGCCCATTGGCTACCGTCTCACGTCCCGTCTACAACATGTATGTACAGTGCCTACCAGACGGAATGGAACGATGCCAGTCTTAATTAGTAGTCACATGCAGAATCGCCATTTTTGAACCCAGCATCACTCAATCGACTAGTAACAGTTCTAAAACTTACCCCATTTGCTTTCAAACCTCAACACATCATTCAATAGGCCTTTAAGCAGCTAATTGAATTATCAAAGCATTTTCTGCCGCCAATTTAGAAAGCATTTCATCATAACTTCGAACAGCATTAACGAGTATTGATGGAGTGATGCTGGGTCAAAAAAAGGCGGTTCTGTATGTGTTTACTAATTAAAACTGGTATCGTTCCGTTACGTCTGGTAGGAAGTTGGTGGGCGCCTAAGCGACCTCACCCAACGAACTAAGCACCTTAGTACAAGTGACGTGGCGGGAGCGGTAATCCGACTCCACATGCTTACGAACTAAGAAGTAGTTTTCAGAACGATAAATAATTTATCGTATTAATTATAAAAACGATTTTAACCAATCATAAATGCTATCTCTGTAGATAGACACAGATACGTATTGCGAGCGTATAATTGTTAATTAACTCGTATCTTGGATGACGCTAGCCGTCATCCCTCCTAATGTGAATGCACCTTGGTGCATCACATACACAAGGGGTGGGTCACAATGTGAACCCCGCCCAAGTGAACCGGTCTAATTTATTTACTTTAGTAATTGACCATCCCCTTAAGTACACCTTGTGTACTTAAAGGGGATTGTGTAATATACGCAACTTTATCCTGTTACACCATCCCACCCCTTCCAAATCGCATTAGGCTCTAGGCGCTGTGCCGGTTCCTCGACGCTCGACTTCCTGTCAGCTCGACGTGTACTGCCACAAGCTTTTGTTTCTGTGCAGGACATTCGGACGCATGACTACTTGTCCTTTTTTTTCACTACTTCAGTCTCCATGAGCTGGGTAGGAGTTGGTGACGTTTGAAATCCCATCAACGCACCATCAACTGTGTTCGACACGACATCAGCTCAACACACCTCTCGCAGGAGCACATCCTTTCCGGTGTCCTGCGTAGAGTAACAACTGTATGTGTACGCCAGCCTATCCATTCTTGGTGTGTTGCCAACCATGGCATGCCTCGGATGAGATCATACAGACTCCATACCTAGCACTGTAAAGTTCTCCTTACAAGAGAAATCACAGAAGCCGAAGCCGAGTTCAACTTGAACTCCCTCAGACTTTACGAGCGTGCCGTTCCCTAAGCAAACGGTCGCCTCTTCTCGCTTGTCATCCTGGCAAAGCAACTCAAACGTCGCCGGTCTCTTTCTTAGAGCCGCGAGTTTCACAAAATTTTGTGATGCACCCGAATCCACTAGGATGGTCATCACCTGGTCATAGCCTCTTACATGAGCGCTAGAAACCAGCAGGGTTGAGGTCCGAAATTTCGAGACCTCAGGGACTATGCTACCCATTTGTTCGACAACTCTGAGCTTAGGGGTAGCTTTAGAGTCCGCGTCAGTAGGGCATCCCGCCCCTACTGCGCTCCTGCATTCCCGACCCCTCAGTGGCCGATGCAGAAATCATGTGTATCGCACGCTGATTCTTGCCATCGCCCTTTGGAAAGGGAGTCCTCTTGCTGGGCATCTTCGCCCCAGCAGGGACCCTGGAATAGCAGCGAGCCATCACATGGCCACGATTGCCGCATTTGTAGCAGACAATGTCTGCATTGCCCAACTGCATAGTAGTGGCATTTGACCTCTCGGCCGACGGCTTATACCAAGCTGTCGCCGAGGCCTTGTTGTAAAATTTCTCCTCAACTAAGGCATTTGGATTGCCTCTTTTATTGTCGACGGCAGCTTTATGGAAAGGGCCTTTCACGATGGGCCATGCCGTAGTCCGTTCATATTACGTGGGCACCTCAATGTTCTCCGGAATCGAACCTACGGTAATGGATGCCGACAGCTAGCGCATCTTCTCCACATACTCTAGCAGGGATCGCTTCGCCTGTCGCGCTCCAAAGAAGCGCGGCTGGAGCAACACTTCGTTGTTAGGCGGCTGTAAATCGAGCGAATCTTTTCCTTGAAGATGCTCATGTAGGCAAAGCGTTTCCGTCTGCCAGAAGCGACGAGTAAGCCCAATCTGAGGCCTTACCGCGCAGACGCAACATGGCGAACAACACCATTCGGCTGTCTTCATCGATGAGCTGCAACACACCAGCCAGTGAACGATCGTGTACGCTGCCGTTCCATGAAACGTGGGCGGGGGAATGGGCCTCGGCTGATGCGGCCGGGCGGAGAGCATCTCAACAGTCCTGTTGAGAACCTCGCTCTGAGCTTGCTCTCGCCTCAGCTCATACTGAGTCTGAGTGCCAGACCCCGCCGCAGCGTGGATTTGTGCCTCGAACGTGGCTCTCCGCTGTCCGAGAACGAATGCCTCAAACTGCTCCAACTGAGCAACATGTTGCTCAGGAGGACTGCTCAAGCGCCTGGCCAGGGCTTGTTCACCAAGTCCCTGCGCCAAGTGCTCTGCTACCTCCCAATGATATTCGGAGAGGTTGGAAGAATGCCCAATCAATATTGACTCATCCTCACTGACACGGTCAAAAATACGGGTCGTGGGAAGAATTTCAAGTGCTACCAACTCTCGGCAGGCACGTCTTAATGCGGCCACGCTCTACTTAAGCACACACCCAAACACAGCGAGGCAGCGGTTTGACCGTCTTCTCTCACGTGCAGTGAGGAAGTAAGTGGGCGCCTAAGCGACCTCACCCAACGAACTAAGTACCTTAGTACAAGTGACGTCACGGGAGCGGTCATCCGACTCCACGTGCGCACTTACAAACTAGGGAGTAGTTTTCAGACTGATTCATAATTTATCGTATTAATTATAAAATCGATTTTAACCAATTATAAATGCCATCTCTGTTGTTGGGTGAGGTCGCTAACGCGCCCACCACAACTACCTCACTGCACGCAAGAGTAGCAGGTTAAACCGCTTCCTCGCTGCGCTAGGGTGTGTCTAAGTAGAGCGTGGCCGCATTACGACGTGCCCGCCTACAGAATTTGTGCCAAGGGAACACTTTCGAAAGTCGGACCTTTCGTTATGAATCTCTTTTTCTCCTCTTTGAATTGATTTCGCTCTTCGAACGATGTTACCAACACTTGAAATTAAACAATCACTTGTAGCCCTTTTCATCCTTGTTTTCTGTGACGGGGTGTCTGTTACAACGATACGATTTCTATAAAATGAATAATAAATAATATTTCTTATAAGAGAAAATAAATAAGTACGAAATTATTATCGTTTATTATTTTTGACTTAATAGCGGGTATTGATATCCCCACAACTATTTCTTTTTAATAATTTATTTTAATATTAATAAACTGCTCCTTCTATCCTACAACTATTGGATAAGAAAATTTAAATTCGCACACTAAAATTGTTACTCCCTTTACTTTTGTAAAGATATTAATTTAAGGTTTCAATCCAAAATGCCGAATGGCCAATACACATTATTTTTCACCTGTTATTAACTTAAACATACTATGCTTCAGCTATCATCGGCTAAAACGAATTATGTTTCGGCTTTGATTGGCGAATTCATACTATGTTTCCAGTGTGCTTAATGCCGCAATGTCCATAGTAATTCCTTGCCTGTATAAAATGCTTGTTTATATAAGGCTTGTTTAGCTCCTTTATACAGTCTCAGTTCAATCACACATCCACGGTTTATATCAAACTTGGCAAAGACACTTGCAACCTACAAGATTTTAGTGTGCCTTCCCCACCAGTACACTGAACCATTGACGTACTCGAAGATTTCTTCAAAGCTGCACAAGAGTTTGCATTTATTGACGGCCTTGCGTTGGCTATCAAAGCTCTACAAAAATCTGCGATACTACATGAAGTGTGACTTAGGACGATACAAGGTAAGATTAATTATCAAAAGGGTACTTGTGGCACAAATTCCAACTTCACTTATCCAAAAATAAGAATAGGTCAAACCTTACTGAGGAGAATCGTCAGCGCAAAACGGCCACTAAGTTAATTGACTGCCCATTTTTGCTCTACGCTGCAGTATGTAAACATGGTTCAAAATGAAGATTGCTCGTGAAAAATAGTCCATATAACCATGAAGAATAAGAAACATTGCTGGGCATCCAATAGCCCGAAGACTTACTATTGAGGCAAAAACTACAATCAAAAGACCCTCCAATGTGGTGCTAGGTCTAACGAGGCGAGTAAAGCTCTTGCACTGCAAAGTTCATCAAATATAGCTGGCATGAGGGACATCTAAAATGAATAAGGTTAAGTTTTAATATAGAATGTTGTGGACTTACGAATAATTAGTTGAGATTTTATACTTCTCCTTTTATTTTCCAGGGTAAAATGCGAAATCAATTCCTCAATGGCAAAACACCACTTGCAGAATTACTTGAAGAACTTAAGGAAGGCCCGTGTCACATCGAAAACCAGCATGACTACGTTTGCCAATAGAAAGTCTATCAAATTGACACACTGCTTTCCTTCTATTTGTTCTTGGACTGCACATACAAGACATACAAGTACAATATGCTCGTGTTACATGCTGTTGGTTTCCTTGCCCTGATTCAACATTGTGCTTACTACATTTAATATTTTACAGAAGTCGTGGGAATAACAATTTCAGTATGCATATTAATTAGGGAAATGATATTGCCACCCGACTATTTTATTGCTACCCGACCGTTAACAAGTCTACCCCATTGGCTTCTGTCTGGCATGCCCATTGGCTACCGTCTCACGTCCCGTCTACAACATGTATGTACGGTGCCCTACCAGGTGTAATGGAACGATGCCAGTTTTAATTAGTAGTCATATGCAGAATCGCCTTTTTTGAAACCGGCATCACTCAATCGATTAGCAAAGTTCTAAAACTTACTCCATTTGCTTTTAAAACTCAACACATCATTCAACAGGCCTTACAGCAGCTAACTGAATTATCAAAGTAATTTTTGCCGCCAATTTCGAAAGCATTCCATCATAACTCTGAACAGAATTAACGAGTATTGATGGAGTGATGCTGGGTTAAAAAGGCGGTTCTGTATGTGACTACTAATTAAAACTGGCATCGTTCCATTGCGTCTGGTAGGGTACTGTACCCATGCTTCAGCTTTATTCACTTCGAATGCATAAGGTCTTATGCAAGTTTCTCGAACAATATCGGTATTAAGATGTTCACCATATGCTTTAAATATCTATCTACTGCTTAATGGAAGATTTATAATCCGCCGCGCACAATCAAGTTGGTTGAGGATTTATGATCGAAGAGGACAATTTGTACTGATTCTCCTGTGTTAAACTTGATTACACCGACGGCAAGTTGGCAGTGCACGTCTCCGGGACTCTCCGATAACATCATTGATATTATGAGCGGCGCCGGCTTTATTATCAACAACTGTTTGGCTGATCGTGGTATGCTCGTGAAGAGAGAGATCACGGCGCCCTGTATTATCAGGACGTGCGATGTGCACCTTGCTCCCAAAAAGGCGACCATGACCGCGCAGAAGGACTGGATCTAAGACCGTGGCCGCGGTCCCGCTTGCATCCATATTTGATAATGTGTCATCCATGATTTTCTGTAGACGCGGCGGTGCCTGTTCGTATGTATGAGTTAACCGTGCTATATAATCATAAAAAAAATGGTTTTGCTACCGTTGCCTATGTACCGGCTCGTATAAATTAGCCAAGCGTGAGACGGAATGGTGAATAATGGGGGTTTGATCATCGTCTTGGTTGAATTCCTCGACTACAAGTGCCAATGGCAATGGAAGTCCTCAATTTCTAACAGCGCTGGGAGAAGGAGGCGATGGACGCAAGGGTAGCCAATGCTACAAATCTTGTATTCAAAGCAATTGCTACAATCGCAAGTGCCGATTACGCAGCCGAACCGTTGTGAAGATTGCTCTTACGCCAGCTTTAACGAGTGGTGTGATATCTATCGTTGTAGCCGAGGCATTTCAAAATGCCATGCAGAACAAGAAAGAAATGTTAGTGCAAAAAAAACTGCTGTGGAACGCTTTCCATAAACTAGTAACGTATTTGTTCTTACCCCAGCTTGCCACAATGTTGCACCATGCGTGTTCAATACGCAGGTCTTATCCTCTGATATCAATTTTGAATCTCATTTAATCGATGTGAGGAGCATTGGTTAATGAGCGAATAAACTGTTTGAGATGACCAACAGCCGACTGCAACCAACGTTTTATGCCAAAATGTGCACTTTCTGCCTATTGGGTTGTAGTGTAGCCGTAGTAGTTGATGCGCTTTACCCAAGCTTTAACAAAACGCATTTTCCACGGAAGCCAGGTCTCCTTGATGAACGCATATGCAGTGTGCGGGTATGAGCTTGATGAAGATAGGGTGATCACTACAATGTCGAAGTCTTGCTCGGTGGGCGCATTTATCATGGACTTCAAATCAGTCCTCATGAATGTGTCCCAAGCAGCTTGTCTATCACTACCAGCAGGAAAATGTCGTCGAACGTTTGCTAGAACGTTCTTTTCAATGTACCATAAACAGAGCAACCTCTTTTAATCGGGAAGGACGACCGGTAAAGCGTTCACAAGGGCCAATTCTCTGTCGGTTACAATGGCTATGCTATCAAAGCTGGTTGTTCTAATTTCGGTTTAACCACTAAAACGTCAGTATTAGCCTAAGTATGACGCTAATACTGAACGTTTTGAAAACGCGACGCACGAAAGAAATGAGAAAGTTACCTCTTTAAACTTGGACACTGCCCAGGTGGAATACTCCTGCGTTTTCCTTGGCAAAAAGCAGAAAAAGACACTGAACATCTGGTTTGTGGGTGTCGATGAAACGCAGTCCAGAAGCGGCATCTTGTGCTTATTGATGTTATACGTCGAGTCCATTGCAAAGACAGCATTCGCACTCCACTTGGATATTATTTTGACTGTCTTTGGTTGAAGGTAAAGGTGTGTAAGGGCCCCATTGTCATCCCGTTTAAATGCCCGTTTACGTGCGTCAACTTTCCTGGTCTCCAACTTGTCTTATAAAGCCTCTAACGGAGTCCTTCCGTTCAATGGTATTTTTTTATTTTCTACTAAGCGTTGTAAATTGCACGCGCAATGACGTGATGGTTGGCCTCAATCTGGAGTGGACGCAAAATTAACATCGGCGCGATGCCTGCAACGTTTTGGCGTTCAAGTTACCAAAATTCGCTTGCACAGGTTTGTTCCTTAATCTAGGGTATGATAAATATTAGCAGCCTCATGGTTATGCCTTACGTGCAAAATTTTGAGCGACCGCGTGTTGTCATTAACTGCGTCCCTTATTCCCGAGCAATCGCGTTTGAGCTTGAACTGGAAAGGGCACTCAGATTTCTTCGATTTTTGCACTGGCCTGCCGATTTCGTAGGCTATGTTGATGTATTCTCCGTGGTGTTTACAGGCATACATCACGTCCTTCAACGGCTAGTCAGATCCTTTACCAAAGCGGTGAGAACTAAGTACCACCAGGTCAATTGTTCCATCTCTGCGTGCTAAAACATGGTCTGTTCTGCCGTCTCGACTGACGGGGACGTGAGCTCCTGAGTAGGTGCGAGAGGCATGATGTTGACAAAGGGCAGTGGAAAAATTGTAAAGCAGTTTTTAGTAGGGGGCGAATCTACGGACATGAAACAAAACTTCGTGTTCTTTTTCATATTCCTCGCGTGGTGAGAGGGGGTGCCATATTGCTCCAGCCAATTGAATTGACCGTAGGTATATTATGTGCCTATGGATCTCCCATGGGTGCATGTTGTAGACGGAATGCAAAATAGTACCCAATGGCATGCCAGACAGTAGCCAATGGGGTGGATATATTAACGTTCGGGTAGCAATATATAAAAGTCGAGTAGCAATAAAAAAGTCGGGTAGCAATATCATTTCTATATAATTAGAAAAACAATTGTGGGAGAACGATTTAAGTCGGGAAGCAATATCATTTCATTATAATTATAGTTAGAAAAACAATTGTGGGAGAACGATTTATGTCGAAGCGGTTTATTTAAATTTAAAATATAGAATCATTTGAAACTTAGTTGTGGTAATATTAATTACAGCGGTGGAGATATCAATACCCTTAATAGTTCCTGCATTACCAAATTTGGTAGTATTGACACAATTAGACAACAGTTCTGTTAATTGTTTGATATAAGTTAAAATCAACCTCGTCAAACGTTACGAGACACGATTAGGCGGTGCGCAAGAATGCGCTTTACTGGTTCTATATCTATATATATATTTAAGCCATTTATAGAAGGACGCGCTAATATGTTAATGCAGTTTTACTTTTTCTCTACACTAAAGCCTTTGTATTGACATCTAGCAGCTAAGCCTTCTTAGCTACTTGTAACCTTTCTCTGCACGTCAGTCTACGTAAAGTAATCGAGATGCCTGCACTGTTATCAGTGTAGGTTGGCTAGTAAGATAACCCGTTATACCTGGTAGCACTTTGTTGTCCAATCACCGGCTACATATTGGATGAATAAGGAAGGAGCTTTTAAGCCCCTCAATAAGGCTTCCACGCAACGCGTGAAAGGTTCGCTCATTTAAGTCACCTTGAATGGAGATAGATATAATGTATGAGTTCGGCCGTAGGCGGGACAGCCGCATTTTGGTCGCTTCACAAAAGTAGGATAGATTTACGTCTATAGCCGAAGCCATTCAATATACCTCGACGCGACACGAGAATAGGCTACCTAGCTTTAAAAGCAAGGCTCTCAACACGCAGAAATGTTAAGAGAAGCTCAAAAATTGGAGATTTAAGACAGCAGCGTTTACATGACCGACGCTTTCGCAACGACCCCTCGCGCTCGTAAAATGATTGGAGGCTCTCAATCCCTACGCGCATCTCACAAGAGATAAGCGTCCTTTAATGGGGATCACTAAGATGGCATGATTCCTCAAAGGCATGACCTGCGCCCTTAAAACAGCATTGACATAGTTCCCCCCGAGAGACAAGGTACCCCTGCCTCTCTAGAGTAAAACGGTGCAACTTATAGCGTGCACCGAGTACAGTCCATTTTTTCGAACCGTTCACGGAAAGTATTATGCTCTCTCAAGCCAGACCTTGTGACGATTTGCGGTATTGATATAAACTCACATCAGCCACTAAATATAAGTAATGTCTTATTGCGTCAATTTTACCATATTTGGCTATATTGGAACTGTTAAGTCAAATAATTAATAAATGTAATTATTCATAGAGCACAATAATAGGGGTGTGCCGCTAATTAGGAATACTACCTATGTAACGGCACACCCCTATATATCACCCCCCTAACCAACAGTCACTATGACTGATGTGGAATGATAGAGAAACACTATTATGGCTTTCCCTGTAATTAGCCTATTTGCCTTTTTTTTAACACTCCAATTTTACAGCATTCTGTATTATTGTTCAGAAATCAAGATGGCTATTAATAAGTCTATCCGCGTGGCCCGTGAGGCCGCTAAGCTACTAGTGAAAGGTGCCCATAACAACCACGAGACGTGTGATTTAATGAGGCGTACCGTTGCAGAAGTATTATTATTTATAAGAGGAGTAATATATATTATTTCCTATTCGAGAAAATAAATAGTTCAGTACAAAAGTTTTAATGTATTGATTTTGACATTACAGTTTCATTATTACTAAATTCGATAATACTGATGCAATAAGATATAAGCTTAATGATTAGTTAGTATAATTTTAAATCAATCCCGCCAATCGTCACAAGACACGATTAGGCGCATTACATTGTTAGTTATCAATATATTAAAGTCAGTAGAAGATCGTTATGGAAGAACTCGATATATTAAAACGGTGTTACTTTTCCTCTATTCTATCACCTTAGTAGCTAAGACTTCTTGGCCACTTAAAACCTTCCTCTGCAGCTCCACCGTAATCAACGTAAGTTAAGTAGTACTGCAAGCAGTACTAGTTTGGGTGCACCGTTACGCTTGGTAGCACTTCGATGTCCGTTCAATGTTACGCACGTTCCATATACCATGGACATGTTGAATGAAGAAGGAGGGAGCTCTCAATCCTCTCAAAAAGGCTATTATGCAACGCGTAAAAGGTTTAATCATTTGAGTGACCTTTACTGGAGAGAAATCGAACGCTTGAGTTCGGTCGATAGGCGAGCCAGCAGATAGAGCCATATTGTTCGCTATAGAAAGAGACGAGCAACATGCAAATATAGCCAGTTCATGCAGCATGAATGCGACGGGGCTCAAGAAAAGAAAGCCTTGCTTCATTAGCAAGGCTTCATCACGCTGAGGTGTTGAGAGAACAGGGTGCACAACTGTTTGAACTGTTGGGACAGAGGCATTTACATGCTGCTAGCGGGCCGGCGCTTCCACGTCGAGCCGAAGCTTAAAGATCGTAATTTTTAAGTTTAAAGCAGTCGAGGGCGACTCTCATTCACGATGGTTCGTCGAATTAGATGACGCCAGTAAAGCTCGCAGCATCAATGATGATGCGATTAGTTCTTAAGTCGTATGAGGTCCTAAGACCTGGCTCAGGCAAACATTTGATCTGCCACGCGCCCCGTATACAGGGCCCGAGCCGAGTGAAGCAGGGCAAGCGTGATCTTGACGCTTATGCTCAACATACACGATATTTTGTTAGCTGTATCCTTAGTGTACGCAAACACAGGCAACTGTGTTTATTAGAGATCTCACAGATAATTCTGTCAAAACTCACCTGTTCCGGCTCGAACTAGAGCCCTAGACCAAAATATCTCTGTAGCGAAATAGGAGGACTTCCGCCTGAAACAGGCTTCGCCACTCTAGAGCTTATCATCCTCCGAGATGACAAGAAAGAGACTAGCACTTTTGGACCTCTCGTATGTAGAGAGCGAGACTCACTTGCTGATTATGTTACAAAAGATTGCAAAAACGCAATCGCTGTCAAATTACGGGCCACTAGGCTATAAGTGGAGTGCCCCGCGCCCAGGGCCTAGAACCACCGAGTAAAACGACCGACCTCCCGCTAGAAACACGCGGAGGAAGCGGATGCGACGCCATTGCAATTTCGTAATGGCGAGGCGGCTCGTCAAATACGGTAGGGGTCGGTACGCATGGAGGGCCGCCTTAGAATTCAGTAGCGTCAAACGATTTCTTTGCAGGTTCTTTGGCTGAAGTTGCTCCTTATATAAACAGTGCGTGTAACTGCTTCAGGTGATTAGTTTAACCTCATCACCTTGTTAAATTAAATTGCATATAAATTGCCAATAAAGTTCTTTGGTCGATTGTGGGGCGTCAAACAGTTTTATTCGACGCAAATCGCTGGGTATTTTCAATTTCCAGCCGCCCCCGGGGGGGGGGTTGTGCACACAGTAACTTTGGGACTTTTCGGGTCCGGGTCCGAGACAAGGCAGTTTACCTATCGTGCCACGCTATGCGACATGACGTAGCGGCTCCCTAACCAGCTCTCGGGTCGTCCATTACACCTCCCGGCGCCGGACCCAGGGGTGGTACTATGATGCAAATCGCTGGAATATCAAGACTCAAATTCGTTAAGCGCGATATACCTCTTGCGAGGATGACAGTGCTCCTAGCAACTGGCGCATCTGTAACAGTAAAGAAATGTGTAGTTGGTATCCAAAACACGTTAAATGGTGAACAGTTTGATGATGGTTTCATCGTACTTGATCTAGATGCCAAATTTGATGACGTCCTAGAATTACCATGGCTCAGAAAGTACGAGACATGTATAAATTGGCAGCGTCAAGCCGTGGCGATGACTTTTTCTAAATTATTAGACTGCCATCTGATGAACATGTTAAAACGTCAACAATTGTGTGAATGCCCTTTCGAGTGAGCGCGACATCCTCACTTGTGACTTGGTCGTTAGCGCAACTATACAAAACCTCAAAATGACAACTCATCCCACTGTGGAGTTAGATCTTGACGACTGTGTCCAAAACAGGCAGCATCAAAGCTCGACCACTCGACCTTTCAAGAAAACTTGAAATGCCTGTCTATAAGAGACAGTGCGAAACTATTTGATCGACTGGAGAGTCGATCGCAAAGGATCTCGCTGTAGTTGCGCAACCACAGCTACAGGCTGTTGGGGGGATATTACCCAAATAAAACTTGAGGGAATAAGTCCTAAAGATTCTGCGGAAATATTCCCTAGAAACTTGTGGTCAGAGGTTCTCAGGAAACTTTGGAAATAAGTTCCGAAGAAGAAACTGAGACACTGAATGTCTTAGTAAACAACGGATCAGTTGCAGGCGCTTATAGTGGCCATTGCCTCGTGAACAAGTATTAGCGATCGACAGATTCGTTGCCTATTGCTTAGCAGCGAGCCATGTGCGGAAGTCAACTTCCCCACATAGCTTGTGTGCGTCAAGCAACAGAAGGATGGCGAATTGTGCATGCGTTCAATAAATAGAACGCTATAACATTACCGCCTTAATCGTTGACAAAATGATGGTACTCTCTGACATACTATCGTTGATGGTATGTTAAAGAGAATCATCTTTTTATCAAAGGATCTGATTATAATTTGTATCAGATCCTTATGCGGCAGCAGGGTATCCTGTTCACAGCAGTAAGCATCCCAAGGGGAATGCTACGGAAATGAATGGATACGCCACAGAAGCTTAGTAATGCCCCTGTACATCCAACCGATGTGTTTAAAAAATCTGTTGAGATCGGTGCGAGATTTATGCACCGAGTTATTTTGATGAATACTTCGTTCATAGCAGAGTCATGAACGAAAAGTCGGAAGTTGAAAACATTGTACCTACGTTCGAAAGATTCTTACACTTATGCGTAAGCACAAGTTGTACGCAAATTGTAAGAAGTGTATAGTGCAAGCGAAATACCACTTCTTGAGTATATCCTGGGTAAACACAGCGTAAATCCTGATTTGGAAAATCAAGGCGATCACCGACTGGCCTGTTGCTCGGCTTAGTGTCGTACTTACAGAAGCACTTGCGCAATTATGCCGAAATGACAGTACACCTTTTTTAATTGTTAAAGAAAAATGTGAAGTGGTCACGGAATTGCTCGTGCTCTGATGAACCCTCTGTCGAGGGGGATGGGTCTCGTCGTATGTAGGACGAGACACCGAGCGTCCAACATCAGTTTGGGAGCGAGGTTCACAACTGACATGCGAGGGTGGATACCCTCGCCAACGAACGAGATAACTCGCTCAAACCCCCTTTAACTCACGGTGGTTCGAGAAGCTTTCAACAAGAAAACGCTTTTACCACTCAATTCCGTCAATGGATGTGGATTGGGAGAAAAATCGGGTTCGCCTTGTTTGAGGAACCCGATCAATATCTTGCTTTGGATCACACCTTTCACTATCTTAGGAAGGACATTGATCACGAGCGATCCCGTCGCCGCGAGTTGGCAAAGGCGGTTAATAACATTTCCGTGACCAGTAGAAAATTTGTGCGCAAGTTGCGACTGACAACAACTGGCGAGCGAAAGGACGCATTAGTTCCTTCAAACGAGCTGGCGACAACTCGTCAGAAGATCTCTTCCTTGGAGGAAAGAGTGGGTAGTCTGGTTCATGAGAACCAGACTTTGTCCCGAATCTATTAAGCTTTAGCTCAGGACCATAAATACTTGACGGATGCTGAGACCGTTCCGGTGTAACTCGGAATCGGAAGAAGCCTCTTACAGATGGTACGGGCTTAGACGCTCGGTATAATACGTAGAATGTGTACTCATCCTACAAGGCAGATCTATCGTGGATGCATTGGCTTAGCGATGTAGTACACGAAAGGGGCCGATATACCTGGGCAGTACTTTATTATTACCCACATTCGTCACTGCATGTTTTGGTAGAATTGCCGTAGACAGTAGAACTAGGTCATCAAAACTAAATGAACGTATGTTCGCTCTTCCAGTTTTGTTTGAGCTCCGTTTCTGTCGGTCCACCGCATCAGCCATGGAATCCTGTACGAAACGGATTACTGCTTCTCTAGCCAGCAGGAGGTCACCTGCTGACTCGTTTTTATTTCTGGTTTCAGTGCGACCGGTTCGCACTACGGAGCTGTCATCCTCCTCATTAGTAAGAGCATTAGTGTTCTCATTAATATTGTTGTTGAAGCTGAGTCTTTTAGCATCGTTATCAAAGTCAGTTAATAGCGTTATTGTTGTTGCTGAGCTCGTCCACTTCAATTTTGATTTAATTTGTTTTAATTTCTAATGTGTGATAAGCAAGAGCTACAAAGTTCTTTGCTCGAGCGAGCCCCTTACCCCTTTGAATAGGAGTCACGCGCAAGGTTGGGCTGCGTGGGTGGCATAAGTCATTTACGTAAAACGGTGTATGCTGTGTAAAAGCATGCACTGGATTGTTGATGGCAAATTCTACCATCGGCGAGAGCTCGCTCAAATTCTTAAAAGGGTAAATGTATCAGCGAAGTGTTTCTTCGAGAATACGGTTTGCACGCTCCGTCTGACCATCTGTCTCAGGATGATCAAAAGTTTACTATTTTAAATGTGTACCAAGTGACTTGAACACTGTTTGTTAAAATCCCGCCGTGAATGTAGGGTCTCCTTCTGAGACCAATTTACGGGGTAACCCATGGAGTCGAAATATCGTGTAAACAAAGACACGTGCACAGCATTTGGCTGGGGTCGACTCCGGAACGGCAGCAAGATTTACCACTTTGCTAAACGATCAACAAAAACAAAATCCCATTATTCTTGTGATCGTCTTTGGGAGATCCGAAGTCAAAGTCGATCGAGATGCCAACACTCTGCCGGAACAGGTCAAGGTTGTAACGGAACACGGGATGAAGCACTGGCCTTTACGTGTTGACAAACTTCGCAAGCACGTATGTACTTGCGGACGAACTCATACTGATGTAGCCAGTAGAAGTCGCGACTTATCGTGAGATTGGTCTTTTTTTCACGTCCACAAAGTCCACTTATTGGTGCATTGTGGCACACATATATGATGGTAAACGCAAATAAATATGGGTGAGAATGACGATACGAGGTGTGTCGTCGGCAATGCCTATGTAAAAAAACATTGCGGGTTGCGTATCGATCTGATGAAGATCGATACAAATTCGACAAATCCATTAAGGATTGTTGTGGTTTATTTTTGAGGTGATCGATCGTCTTTAAGAGCCTTATCCTGTTGATGGGGCTCTTCTAACATTGTCAAGTAATGTCGACGACAGAATGCTCATTGAACTTAAGCTCACTGTTGTTATGCGGAGCCGGCTCGTACAGCCGATTGCAGAATCGCTGGTGTAAAAAACACACGAAATGGAATGTCCTCGTCAGCAATCGCCAGGATTTAATGATTGCATCAAGCTTTGTTTGACACCCTCAAAGGAACGCTGACAATCGGCATTCCAAGAAGAATTAACATTTTTCTTCAACAAAGAAGAAATATGTATTATCATTTCGGCGTCGTTGCGTGAGGTAAGCCGCCAAGCCAAGGAACTTACGAAGTCCCTTTACATCGACTGGCACTGGCCAGTCGGTAATCGCCTTCATATTTTCAAGATCCGGGCGTACACCGTGTTTGCCCACGATGCACCCAAGAAGTGGTATTTGCTTGCAGCGAATATACACTTTTGAGATTTGTGTACAGCTTATGCTTGCGAAAACTTAAAGAACCTTCCGGACGTGGGTAAGATGTACTTTAACGTCCAACATTCCGTTCACGGCTCTGCTATGTACGAGGACGTCAATAAAATAGCTCGGTGCGAAATCCCGCACCGATCTTAACAGATTGGTTACACATCTGTTGAATCACTACTAAGTCCTGTGGCATAACTAGCCAATCCCATATCATTTAGCTTGGAGTGCTTACTGCTGTGGACGGGACATCTTGTTCACGCATTAGGATCTGATATAATCCATATATTAGATCCAAAGACTAAAAGAAAGTTCTCTTTGACATATCGTCAGTGATTACGCCTTCTCGTGGTATCAGTGATTGAGCCAGTACCGTTGCAGCGTTCAATCTAATAAACGTATTCACAGTTCGCCACCCTCCTGTTGCTTTACGCACATAGAAGGTCGGAGAGCTGTGTGGCGATGTCGACTACCTTATATGGCCCGCTGCAAAGCGATAGGCAAAGAATGTTTCGATCGCTCTTACTTGTTCACGAGGCAAGGCCATTGCTTCATGACACAGTATTTCGAACCTGAGATTAGATCGACTTCGTGTCGAGTAGCTTTATCCTTAGGCACCTCGCACGACACGGATTCGGAAAAAACATCCTTGAATTCGATCAATTCCTTCTATAAAGGGTTTTTCTTTACAAGGCTTTCAGGATTGAGACGCAAAACGTTCGGCCCAAGTCTTCCCATCGAGGACACTTTCGTCCATCAATGAGCTACTGAGAACTCTTTCGGTCTCAGAAATACTATTGCCACCGAATATCGGCCACGTACTCGTCATCTGTTGTCACAGATGACGAGTGATCTGCTTGACTTTGCCACTATGCAGATAACGCAAGAACCGTTTCGGTTCTAGTGTTGGCAATTGAGTTATTTCCCAGTAACTTCCGAGACGCTATAAGATCAAGTGTATAAGCACCTACACTTCATCCGCGTTTAGACATTTCATGTCTCAGTTTTTATCTCTAAAATTTAGTTTCAAAGCATTTAGGACCATTTTATCACAGGTTTCAGGGGACTTATGCCCGCAGATTCTTGGGGACAAATTCCCCCAAGTTTATTTGGGAAATATCCCCCATCTACCGCTAGTTTTGGCTGCGCAACTACATCGAGATCCATTACGATCGGCTCTCCAGTCGATCTAAAACTTTTGCCATGTCTCTTATAGACAGGCGTTTTACCTTCTCTTAGATGTTGCTTTCACAGCAAACAGCATCACTAAACTTACTCGAGTGGTCGACGTCGACGCTGCCTGTGTTTGTGCACAGCCTTCGGTAATTACGGCACGACGCCGCCTGTGCTTGTGCACAGCCGTCGGGATCTATCTTCACAGTGTGATGGGTTTTCACACTGAGATCTTGTGCAGTCCTGCAAACGACCGAACCACAAGTAAGGCCATCGCACTCACTCGTTGGATATCCGCACGCCTGTGGGTACTCCAAGACGTTCATCAGATGATCCCCTGTTGAACGCGATATAGGCATCGTCACGGATTGATGCTGCCAATTTATACATTTTTCTCGTGGTTTCTGAGCCATGGTAATCCAAGGATGACATCAAATTTGTCATTCAAATCAAGTACGATGAATTCGTCATCGTATACCCTTTAATGTGTATTGGATACCAACTACACTTTCGTTACTGTTACAAATGCACCTGTGGCTAGGCGCACTGTCATCTTCGTTAGATGTAAATCGCGCTTAACATATTTGAGTCTGCGATTTTCTAGGGATTTGTGTCGAATTAAATTGTTCGACGCCCCACAATCGACTAATGAAACTAGTGGCAATTTTTTTGCAATATATTTTTTCAAGGGGATGGATGAGGTTAACCTCACCAACTTCGGCAGAACACACAAAGTTGTGTGTGATGAGTAACTTTCGTCAAAAGACAGACTATCACGCCACGCGTGAAGAATTAACTCATTTAACTGATCTTGATTAGAGCGATCGAACGAATGAGTTCGGTCGTAGGTGGACCAGCCGTTGGCGCCATGCTGTGCACTCAGGGTAGAGATGAACAGCGTGCGGCCATAGCCGAGTTCATACAACACGAACTCAAAGGGGTCCGAGAGAAAGCAGCCTTGCTTCACCAGCAAGGCTTCCAACACGCCGAGAGGTTGAGAGAACAGGATACTTAACAGTTGGAACTGTTGAGACAGCAGCATTTACATGCTGCTAATGCGCCGACGCTTCTACGTCGACCCAAAATCTTGTAAATTGAATTTTCTTAAGTTTTAGGCAGTCGAAGGCGACTCTTTTTTGAGATGGTTCGTCTAATTACGATGTCATTGAGTCTCATCGTATCAATGATGATGCGACCAATGTAGAATTTGGCATGTCCAACTTAGTCTGACGTGCCAAATCTTGGGTTTTGGGGCTCAAGCTCCACGACCCATTTGTTTTTGGGTCGTAAGACCCGGCTCAGGCTGGTGAGTTGTATCGTTAGTCATCGAATTGATCAACAGACACAGGTAACTGTGTCTATTACAGGTCTTGAAGACGGTCCTGTAAAGACCCATCTGTTCCGACTGAATTAGATTCGCTAGACCAAGTGATCTCCATAGCGTAACAAATAGACTTAAGTCTTAAACAGGTTTCGTCCACTCTGGAGTTTATCGTCCTCCGAGGCGATAAGAAAAAAAGTGGTCTAGAATCAATGGATTGTGAGAAATCTCGCTCTTCAAACGATTTGCAAAAATGCAATCGCCGCCAAAAAAGAAAAATCACTACGCCTACAAGTGGAGTCCCCACGCCCAGTGCCAAAAAACACGGTGTGAAACGATCGACCTCTCGCTAGGGACAGCGAAGGACGCGGATCCGACGCTGTTGCAAAATCGCAACGGCGAGGCGGATCGTCTAAAAACGGTCGGGGACAGTAGGTGCGGAGCGCCCTACTGATCCAGCAACGTCAAATGAATTCGCACACCTTCTTGAGGGGCTGGAAAGCTTCCTCCTTTTTTCATCCATAGTTCTATTGGGTGATTGATTTGAGTTTAAATGAACTCCACAAATCGTCACAAGGCACGATTGTGCGGTGCGCAAGAAGGCGCCATTTACACAGTCAGCTGTTAATATGATAAATTCAGTAGTAGACAAAAGATCGTTACGTAAGAAACTTAATTTATCACTACAGTTTTACTTTTACTATATCCTAAAGCCTCAGTCTAGACCTTAGAAACAAAATAGCCTTCGCTTCATAGAAACCTTCCTCGGTACATTTGTGTACGTGAAGTTTCGAGGCCCTTCACTGTAATCAGTGTAAGGTTGACTAGTAATTTCATCCGTACTAGTGAAAGGTGCCCCGTTACACCCGGTAGCATTTTGTAGTCCGTTCAGCGGCCTACGTACGTTCTATCCAACATGGACATGTATGTAACGGGCTAAAGTTGCCCTAACGTTACACAGTCCCCGTTAAGTACACTTGGTGTACTTAAGGGGATGGTCAATTACTTAATTAATGTAATTAAACCCAGCACTCGGGTGTGATTCACATTTGTGACCAACCCTTGTGTATGTGATGCACATGGGTGCATTCACATTAGGAGGGATGACGCCTAGCGTCATCCGTGATACGGCTAGCGTTATCCGTGATGACGGCTAGCGTTATCCAAAACGCAAGGTATCAAGAAAGACACGCTCGCAATACATGTTAGTGTTATCTATATGACATTTTTGATAGGTAAAAAGTAGGTATTTATATTTAATTCAATTAAAATTATTATTCAGTCTGAAAACTACTTCCTACTTGGTAAGTGCGCACGAGGAGCCGGATTACCGCTCCCGTGGTGACACTTTACTAGAGTACTAAGTGCGTTGGGTGACGTCTCTAACGCGCCCACCACAGCTACCTCACTGCACGCAAGAGAAGACGGTCAAACCGCTTCCTCGCTGTGCTAGGGTGTGTGTCTAAGTAGAGCGTGGCCGCATTACGACGTGCCCGCCTACACTTGGTAGCACTTGAAATCCTTCCCACGACCCGCATCTCTGCGTGTGTACGTGAGAAGGACCTCAATATTGATTGGGCTCATTTCTTCCACCTCTCCGAACATCATCGGGAGGTGGCAGGGGCATATGGCGCAGGAACTTGGTGAACAAGCCCTGGCCATGCTCCTGGGTAGTCCTCCTGAGCAAAATGTTGCTCAGTTGGAGCACTTTGAGGCATTCGTGCTTGAACAGCGGAGAGCCGCGTCCGAGGCACAGAGCCATGCTGCGGCGGAGTCGGTCACTCTGACTCAGGATGAGCTGAGGCATGAGCAGACTCGGAGCGAGGCTCTCAACAGTACTGTTGAGATGCTTTCTGTCCGGCCGCATTAGCCGAGGCCCATTCGGATATTCCCGCCCAAGTTCGATTGAACTGCCGCGCCCACGATTGTCCACTAGCTTTTAGCCGTGGAGCAATGCGGTGTCGCTCAGCTCATCGAGAACGACAGCCGAATGGTGTTGTTCTCCATGTCGCGTCTGCGCGGTAAGGCCTCAGAGTGGGCTTACTCGGCGCTTATGGCGGACAGAAAGGCGTTCCCTTCATGGGCGATTTTGAGGAAAAGATTCGCGCCATGTACCAGCCGCCGAACAACGAAGTGTTGCTTCAGGCGCGCTTCTTTGGAGCGCGACAGACGAAGCGATCTCTGCAAGAGTATGTGCAAGAGATGCGCTCGCTGTCCGCATCCATTACCGTAGAGCCGATTCCGGAGCACATTAAGGTACCCACGTTTATGAACGGACTACGACATGGCCCTTCGCGACAGGCCCTTTTAAGAAAGGTGTCGTCGACGATGGAAGAGGCAATCCAAATTGCCTTAGTTGAGGAGCAATTCAAATTGCCTTAGTTGAGAAGCAGTCCTACAACAGTGCCTCGGCGACAGCTTGGTATAAGCCGTCGGCCGAGAGGTCAGATGCCACACCCATGGAGTTGGACAATGCAGACGTTATCTGTTATAAATGCGGAAAGCGCGGCCATATGATGGCTCGCTGCTATGCTAGGGTCCCTGATGGGGCAAAGATGCCCAGCAAGAGGACTCCCTTCCCAAAGGGCGATGGCAAGAACCAGCGTGCGAGACGCATGAGTTCTGCATCGACCACTGAGGGGTCGGGAAATGCAGGAGCGCAGTAGGGGCGGGATGCCCTACTGACGCGGACTCTGAAGCTACCCCTCAGTACAGAGCTGTGAAACAAATGGGTAGCATAGTCCCTGAGGTCTCGAAATTTTGGGCCTCAACCCTGCTGGTCTATAGCGATCAAGTTCGAGGCTATGACCAGGTGATGACCCTCCTAGTGGATTCGGCTGCATCACAAAATTTGGTGAAACTCGCGGCTCTAAGAAAGAGACCGGCGATATTAAAGTCGCTTTGCCAGGATGGCAAGCGAGAAGAAGTGACCTGGCATTTAGCGAATGGCGCGTTGGATAAGTCTGAGGGAGTTCGGGTAGAACTCGCCCTCGGCTTTATTAACTTCTCTTGTAAAAAGAAGTTCACAGTACTAGGTATGGAGAGTCCGTATGACCTCATCCTAGGCATGCCATGGTTGGCAAAACACCAACCATGGATAGACTGGCGTACACGCTCAGTTTCGAACTCTACGCAGGTCACCGGAAAGGATGTGCTCCTGCGAGAGGTGAATGCGACTGATGTCGTGTCGGACACACTTGAGGTTGCATTGACGGGATGTCCTACCCAGCTCGTGGAGACTGGGGTAGTGAAACGGACGATGACAAGTAGTCTTGCGTTCGATAGTCCTGCAGAGAGCCGAGAGCCTGTGGCAGTAGACGGCGAGCTGAGAGGAAGTCAAGCGTCGCATAAATCGGCTCAGTGCCTAGAGCCTGGTGCGGTTGGAAGGGGTGCGTTAGCCAGAAGCAACGACACCCGATTCATTCAAAGGTTGTGGTGACTCGAAGAACGAGTACCCGACAGATCAGGAACGATCAAAGGCACGTCTGAACGAGTGACCTTTGGATCAGTTCCTATTTAAGTGGACGGGCCTTTAAACGAAGTGTTCGAGGCCGTCAAGGCAAAATTGCGGAGGCATCCTCGGTTGAGGTGCTCCGGCAAGTCTTTAAATCTGCCGAGGAGATAGTAAATATCCCGGAGACGTCGTGGGATCTGTTCCTTGCCGAATCAAAGGAAGGAACATAAAATAGTCGCACCAGTTCCGCAAGAGAACTTGGCGGACTGTTGCTCGTCGTCCATAATGGACGAGAGCGTCCTAGAAACGGACAAAAAGAAACGGTTCGCTGCTCAAGGCTTGGATGCCTTGAGAGACAGTCTGTTCTTTATGGTTTTGTGGAAAATCGCGATGAGTTCCCAGAAGAAATGCCGAGCCACCTGGGCATCGAGCACGAGATAGACCTCGAACCTGGCACCAAGTATTGTTTGACCAGGAAATCGCCGTTGCCGAACGAACAAGTCGATTATATTGATGAGTTCTTCCACAAGCGAGCCAAGGCAGAACATGTGCGTGAGAGCAATCCCTCCTAATGTGAATGCACCTATGTGCATCACATACAATCACCTCACTGCAGCCCGACCTTTTGTGTGAGTAAAGCCACAGGTGGATGGCGCGTGGTTCATGCTTACAACAAGCTGAACACGGCGACCGTAGCGGCGCAAATGCCAATCCCGCGGAAAAATGTTCTTATGAACTTTATGGGAAGGTCAACTATCTTTTTCGCGTTGGATTTGAAGGATGGCCACTATCAGGTACTCATGAGAGAGTCCGATGTAGCCAAAACAACCAAAACCACCCCAAGCGGTATGCTTTGGGAGTGGCGTGTGATGCCCAAGGGTTTGAAAAACGCACCAGCGACATTCAACCGAGTAGTGGCTCACGTGATGCGTCAGCACCGTGCTACGCGCCCCATTACTTAAACGATGTATTTGCATAGTAGGACTGAGGACGGCTGAACGCAATAGAGTCGCACAAGCGTCATTTAGACGCTGTGTTGCAGACTTTGAAGAACGCCCAATTGTACGTCAACTTGCAAAAGTGCGTCATAGGTATCCCTGACATACCGGAACTGGGCTGCATCGTTGGCACACATGTATGAGC